>NC_091590.1:4103310-4105810 GCF_042767895.1 Penaeus vannamei
TCCAATTCTTGAGGTAGAGAAATAACTCTACGGTGTACAGCCGCCATGTTTCATTACTGTTCGCAGCGTCAACATAATTTCTAAGTTTCAGCAAATTAAATTAACGCATACAAATGAGACCTGAGTTTTGTAGAAATTTCGTTAAATGACAAATCCAAAATACCTTTATTTTTAGGTTGTGGAACTAGTATATGTATATGAGGAGCTACGAACTTAAAATGTTTATTAAATTCCTATTTATTGCATATACTAGTTCTATGTTTTTTTTTCCTCCATATTCTAAACGTTGGCTGCTACAGTACCTTAAAATTTTCTACTTCATCAATTTTATTTCTTAATCTGCTATCAACTAATTCACAATTTGATACTTCCTTTTATTGAAATACTTCGCCACTCTTTCTCAAATGGTCTTTGTCTTTCTCTTGACTTTTGCCCACGCGTGAGTCATCAGTGAATCGTGTTTAGTGTCTATTCTCTTTCTCTCTCTGTCTCTCTGTATCTATTTCTCTCTCTTTCTCTCTCTCTTTCTCTCTGTATCTATTTCTCTCTCTTTCTCTCTCTCATTCTCTTATCCTCTCTCTCTCTCTGTCTGACTCTTATCCCTCCTCTCTCTCTGTCTGTCTCTTATCCCTCCTCTCTCTCTCTGTCTCTTATCCCTCCTCTCTCTCTGTCTGTCTCTTATCCCTCCTCTCTCTCTCTGTCTCTTATCCCTTCTCTTTCTCTGTCTCTTATCCCTCCTCTGTGTGTGTGTGTGCATATGTGTGTGTGTGTCTCCTCCATCTTTTTCTCCCTCTTTCCCTCCCTCCCTCCCCCTCTCATTACCTCCTTCCCTCCCTCCCTCTCCTTCCCTCCTTCCCTCCCTCCCTCCCTCCCGCATACAAGCATACGAACGACCTCAAAAAAAAAGCAAACAGTCAAAATCAAAATTCACATTTCTATGATCTGCAGCCCGATCTGATCAAACGTTGTTCTGTTGGGTCGTCAAATAAAGGCACTCACTAATTTTATCTTTCAACTTATGATGTGAAATTATGAATCGTTTCAGAGTTGCCGGAGGTCGAAGCCGGGGTCGAAAAGGTACACTCGTGCGTTCGAACTCCTGCCTTGGCAAAGAAAAGTCTCGATACACTATGTTCATTGATGATTCGTATCGTGATGAATATGATAAACCTTTGGCTCCATTTTTTTTATTTTATTATTCTTTCAAAATATATTTTCCCCCGATAATATCACAGCAAAAAAGGAAGAGGAAGTCACGTTCTGTGCATGGATGTTGCATGGTGTTGATAGACGTGTCCGTTGGTTCCTCCTCTCTCAGGGTGAAGGAAAATCCCCCGGTACACACACACACACACACACACACACACACACACACACACACACACACGTACACACACGCCCACACACACACACACACACACACACGCACACACACACACACACACATACCAATTAAGGAAGAGATACCCCGAACGCAGCTCTAGAGGGAGCAACAGAGCGTCCAAAACCGGAAGAAAATAAAACTCATGAAAATAAACAACCACAGAACTGATTACCTGCAGAGGATATTTTCATAAACTCGTAAATAAATAACCACACTATCAAATACCTGCAGAGGATATTTTCAAATTGATATCGTCCGCGGAGCCAGAAGGAAAGGGAGATAAGAGATAAGGGCAAAATGTCGAGGGTGGAAGACTGTCATGGCATTGGGGAGAGGGGGGGGAGGGGCAGGGGTGAGGGGGAGAGTCAACGAGAGGGCATGGGGAGCGACATGACACTCTGGCATCAAAAACGTGTCAGTCGAGTGTAGTAGACAAGCAAATAAATCAAAGAATATTAGCAATAACGATAAAAAAACAACAAAAGATAAGTCGAATTTAAGAGAACTTTATCGTTATCGCAGTCAGAAACGACATAATGTCCTCTTCAACGAGTATAGATTTTGTATATAAGTGTTATATACGGATATTTTATATATAAGTGTTATATACGGATATTTTATATATAAGTGTTATATACGGATATTTTATATATAAGTGTTATATACGGATATTTTATATATAAGTGTTATATACGGATATTTTATATATAAGTGTTATATACGGATATAAGATAATTATAGGCCTACTCACTGAGACGATAACAAATGACACTTTGAACAGCAAGCTTTTTTTTTTTTTTTTTTTTTTTTTTTTTAACCAAAGCCTGACACGGGCTCCATACACTAAAATGCAAAGTAGAGGATCTGTCACGAATATATTGTATGATATTCTATGATATTAGGTGACATTAGATCATTTTTATACGGTTATATGATATCAAGTGACATTACATGATTTATACGAAATTCTATGAAATTGTGTGACATTAGATTATTTTATACGATATTCTTTGCCATTATGTGACATTAGATGTTTTTATACGTTATTCTATGATATTATATGACAGTAGATTATTTTATACGATATTAGATGGCATTATATAACATTACATGATT
>NC_091590.1:4118310-4120810 GCF_042767895.1 Penaeus vannamei
ATATTTGTGAATTAGTAGTATTGATAGCACCTTTGTGATACATATAGCATTAACATTTTTGATACAATAAGAATGATAAAGAAAGATGATTATAAAAAAATATTAATAGAGATAATTATGATATAGAAAGATGATTATAAAAAATATTAATAGCGATAATAATGATCGTGATAATAATAGTAATAATAACAATGACGATAATGATGCCACTGACATTTGGAAAATTATTGAAAGAAAAAAAATATGAACAAACATTTTTACTTTTCAGTGGCCATTATATCACCACAATAAAGACTAACAGTAAACAATTATCGAAACCGTTAAAATAAAGTCTCTATTGTGTTTATACCGCAAAACAAAATATTTTAGGCCAGTGACCCCTTTCACGTCAATTGAAAATGATGATTTGCTATTTTTTTCAATCATTTTAGGGTCAAAGACTACCATGATGTAGGACAGAGTGAATCTGCTACATTCACTCGTTAAACTTATGTGCGTGTGCTTTTGTTTGTTTGTGCGTGCGTGTGTGTTTGTATGTGTGTGAATGTGTGTGTGTATGTGTGTGTGTGTGTGTGTGTGTGTGTGTGTGTGTGTGTGTGTGTGTGTGTGTGTGTGTGTGTGTGTGTGTGTGTGTGTGTGTGTGTGTGTGTGTAGCCTCAAAGGGTTACCAATTCTCCATGGAGTAAGACGTTTGGCAAACTTTTTTTTTATGAGATGGAAATATTCATAAAAAATAATAAGGCTATCCTGGCAGTTATCAAAAGCCTTATTAGGACAGATTATTAATCATCGACTCTATAATTCCCACATCTTTTACGAAATTACATTTCCCTTTGTCTAGTGTACATTACTTATTTGTTTTTGCTGCTCAGATGTGTCCATTTATCCGCTTGGCCAAAGATGAGACATTCTTATCCTTGGTGGGCGGGCGCAGGGCACATGGGCGTGGCCAGTTCCGGTAGGCGTGGTTTCCGCAAAGGACGTTTCCACTCTGGGACTCTCGACTGATTCGCACCGTTAAAATCCGCCATTTTTTTCCATCGTGCTTTGCTTGTTTTAGGTCTGTGAAGTGGTCAAGTTGCATTCAGTTGCAGGGTCAGATATCCTAGGTGATGTGTGTGCGCGTCCCATGGAACTATATCCTTCTATCCTTCTTTTTTATTCCGGTTTTGCGATCTCTCTCTCCGGCGGGTTAACCTCATCGGGACGGCGCAAGAAAGGGGGTTTCAACATGGCACTTTAATCGTCTCCTTTGGCGTTGGGTTCGTCTTTATTTGTTTATTTATTTTCTCGAGGAATGTATGCAGGGATTCCGACAGACGTCTCTCTCTCTCTCTCTCTCTCTCTCTCTCTCTCTCTCTCTCTCTCTCTCTCTCTCTCTCTCTCTCTCTCTCTCTCTCTCTCTCTCTCTCTCTCTCTCTCTCTCTTCCGCAGATGTATTCCAATTTCAGTATCTCTGGGTCTTCTAGAATATTCGTGGTGTGTATCGTTGCTTGCAGTTGGTGAGGATAATTGCTTGCAGTCACGATTAATGCCTTGTTTTCGTAGGTTTTGGTCCTTTTAATATATTAAATTTATTGTTTCATGAGACGGATTTTTTCTCTCTCTTCACTCTCCTCTTTTCGTAATCTATGCAAACGACCTGATTTAGTTCATGAATAATTGTAACGAATTTATGTAGACGCTGTTTTTTTTTCGTTTGTTTGTTTGTATATTTCCGTTAGAAGTTTCAATACTTCCATGACACTCCTTTTTGAATGAATTAATCTGTGTTGGCGGAACAAATGAATTCATCTGTGTTGGCGGAACAAATGAATTCATCTGTGTTGGCGGAACAAATGAATTAACCTGTGTTGGCGGAACAAGGTCGTTTAAGGGTTAGGAGGACATCAGCTGTTTGATGACGTCATAATCTGTTATCGACACGCCACGTATCTTCGATTAATATATTTCTTTAGATTAATCTATGGTATCTAATTAACTATCACGATAACGGAAACCATTTTGTTGTTATTTTCGTTGTGATTAATGAGGGATTCTCGTCCACACAAGACAAACCTGGCTTTATATATACCAAAGGTGAACAGGCACTTTGGTAAACAATTTAAAGCTCTTTCTTGCAAATAAAAAGACACTGATAACATACACAGACACACACAAAATGATATCAAAGTATCTTGACCACAAATCAGAGAAACAGTCCCTCTGTATGTGGGTGTGACCTGTCGGTATATATATGTGTGTGTGTGTGTTTACTCTGAGGATTAAGTCCAAATAAGTGATTCTCTTTTCCAAACTCTTCAGAAATCGCAACACGTGGTCGATGTCCAGTATTCTTGTCCCCCTTTAAAGATAACACCGTGTCTGCTGTGTGTGGATATGTGTGTGTGTGTTTGCGTGTGCGCGTGCCTGCGCCCTTGCGTTCGTGCATGCGTGTTTGTGTTTGAATAAAGGTAAGTAAATACACAAAAACTTTCGTGAGAATACATATGGCAGAGAG
>NC_091590.1:4125810-4128310 GCF_042767895.1 Penaeus vannamei
AATAAGAATAATAGTAATGAGAATAATAAGAATAATAGTAATGAGAATAATAATTATATTAGTAATAATAATAATGATAATAGTAATAATAATAATAATGATAATAGTACTAATAATGATGATGATAATAATAGTAATAAAAATAATGATGATAGTAATAGTAATGATTAATAATGATGATAATAATAGTAATGATTAATAATGATAATAATAAATTAATAATGATTATTATTATTCATTTTTGTGTTTATTTTTTCTTTTGGTGAGGGATGGGGTTCCTTGAGATGTAGAAGTTTAGTGCTTCCCAAAATTTCTTATTCAAAATTGTTATAGGCACTGGCTTTCAAAATCGGCTTGAAGAACGATAATAGGTTTATTCTTTCAATAAGCCTATGTTGTGCATTTTTCCCCTTACCCAATAGATTTATGGACCGCCTTTCAAAAAATGACATGTGGTCTTAACTCATATAAGATTTATTTGTGGATTCATTCTCAAAACTACATGCACTGAAGTACACATTTTTTTCTCTCCTTTTTATCAACAAAATTTTATTTTGTTTTATCATCAATGCATTATTATTGTTTCTATCAGCACTATTTTTCTATCATCAGCAATTTATTTTTTTCTT
Source organism: Penaeus vannamei (assembly GCF_042767895.1). Taxonomy (NCBI): domain Eukaryota; kingdom Metazoa; phylum Arthropoda; class Malacostraca; order Decapoda; family Penaeidae; genus Penaeus; species Penaeus vannamei. Next base: position 4,126,440 of record NC_091590.1, read on the forward strand.
TCATCAGCATTTTATTTATTCTATCATCAGCACTTTATTTTTTCTATCATCAGCATTTTCCTTTTTGTATCATCAGCAATCTATTTTTTCTTTCGTCAACACTAATTTTTCTATCATCAACATAACTTTTTTATCTGCACTTTTTTATTATTACTACTTTTTATCATCAACACAACTTTTTTATCATCAGCATTTTACTGTTTTATCATCAGCACTTTTTTCATCAGTAGCACTTCTTCTACCATTACTACGACTTCTTACCTGTCTTATCTTCCTTCAGGCGTTGGCTACTGCGCCGTGCTGGTGGCCTACTTCGTCAGTTTCTACTACAACGTGATCATCGCCTGGTCCATCCACTTCGTCTACGCCTCCTTCAGCTACGTGTTGCCCTGGACGTCGTGCAACAACACCTGGAACACCGATGACTGCTGGGACGGCCTCACCTCAGACGAGCCCAAGCCTAACTCTACTTCCTTGATGTCACCCTCTGAGGAGTACTTCAAGTAGGTGCCGGTGGGAGGGGGAGGCTCCTTGAGGCCTCGGGGAGTGACTTGTATTGTTACTTGTCTTTTGCATTTTATTTATTATTGTTATTATTTTTATTATTATCTCTTTTCATTATCTGTTTTTCTCTCCATCTCCTTCTCCGTCTCTTACTTAACTTTTTTCTTTCTATCTCGCTCTGTTGCTCTCTCAGTCTCTCTCTCTCTCTCTCTCTCTCTCTCTCTCTCTCTCTCTCTCTCTCTCTCTCTCTCTCTCTCTCTCTCTCTCACTAGCTACGCCCCTTCCTTCTCTCAATTTTCTTTCGTTCTACAATATCTTTTAAAAAATGTCGGTATCTCGATACCTTTCAAAATTAACCATCACCACAACACATCTCATTCCCCTTCTCTCTCTAGATAAAACGCGCCCTTTACTGTCACAAAAACCCACGTACAGACGCCCTTTGTTGAATGAGCAACTTCGACACCATCCAAATTTTCCCATACCCTTGTTCCAGTGCCACGAAGTACCCACAGAATAAGCCATTGTTGAATGAACCGCTTCGATATCAGCTTCGAAACCATTGTAATTTTCCCATGTCCTTGTTCCCTTCTCCATGTCATGAAATACCCACAGACAGACTTGTCCTCTATTAAATGAACCGTTTCGATTCCCTTGCTCCCATCTCCAAGACACAAAACGCCCGTAGACTTGCCCTTTGTTCAATGAACCGCTTCGATACGAGGTTCGACACCATCCTAATTTTCTCAAACCCGTGTTCCCATGTCACAAAATACCCGCATGCAGATTTATCCATTGTTGAACGAACCGCTTAGACATCTGATTCGACACCATTCTAATTTTCTCATGCCCTTGTTCCCTTCTCCAGGTCACAAAACCCCCACAGACAGACGTCCTTTGTTAACTGAACCGCTTCGGTACCTGCTTCGACACCATCCTAAACCATCCTAATTTTCTCATGCCTGTGTTCCCTTCTCCACGTCACAAAACACCCATATGCAGTGTTGTCCTTTGTTAAACGAACACATGCAGACTTGTCCTTTGTTAAACGAACACATGCAGTTCTCCTTTGTTAAATGAACACATACAGAGTTCTCCTTTCTTAAATGAACACATGCAGACTTATCCTTTTATTAATGAACCGCTTGGAGTCCTGCTTCGACACCATCCTAATCTTCTCACGCCCTTGTTCCCGCCGCAGTTACGTGGTGCTACAGATGGACAAGAGCGACGGGATAGACGACCTCGGACCGCCCCAGCCAAGCCTCGTCATCTGCGGCCTCATCACTTACTTCATCCTTTACCTGTCGCTCTTCAAGGGAGTCAAATCCTCAGGTGAGACAAGACGCTTTCCAATTTTTTTTTTT
>NC_091590.1:4130810-4145810 GCF_042767895.1 Penaeus vannamei
CACATTTGTTCCTTCCGCTTCCCCGTATCAAGACAGCCCCTCTCCTTGGCAGCCCCAACGCTCTCGGCTTCTATTCTCAGTGGCTTGTCTCGCCCTCGCAGAGTGCCTGGAGCTCGTCCTCGATGACATGAATTATATTCTTTATTGGTGTTTAAGATTTATCGTTTTGTAAGATGTTGATCGAATATTATGTTGTTATATATTGATTGGTGGGGTTTTGTATTTTTGGTAATTGGTTGTATATTAGAGGGAAGATGTTAAGATATTAATACACACATACATAAACAATGACAGACTCACATATACAAATAAAACACAAAATATAACAAACACTCACACATACACAAACACAAGATTCACAAACATACAAAAAACACAAACAGAATTATACAAATAATGGTAATGATGATGATCATCATACTACTACTAACAGCAATTATAATAGAATAATGATAATAATAACAATAACAATAGTAATGATAATAATAACAATAACAATAGTAATGATAATAATAATAATGATCATAATAAAGATAATTATAATAATATTGATAATGATAATAATAATAATAATGATAGTACTACTACTACTAATAATAATAATAAAATAATAACCCCAATAACCCCAACAACGATACCAATAACAACACTAACAACAAAAACAATAACACTACCACGAACAACCCACGAACAACCCAATACCAACCTTGAATAAGCGAGACACCCCTTATCTGCAGGCAAAGTGGTATGGGTGACCGCGACGATGCCCTACGTGATCATGACCGTGCTGCTGATTCGAGGGGCGTTGCTCCCCGGGGCTGCTGACGGCCTCCTGTACTACATCAAGCCGTCTATCTCGGCCCTCTCCAAGCCGCAGGTACGAGGGGAAAGGGGGTGGGGGGTGAGGGGTGAGGGGTGGGTGGGGGGTGGGGTGGGGGGTGGCTATCTCAGTCCTCTCCAAGCCGCAGGTACGAGGGGAAAGGAGGGATGGGGGTGAGGGGTGTGGGGTTGGTGGGGTGTGGGGTGGGGTGGGGTGAGGGGAGGGTGTGTGGGGGTTGGGGTGGGTCGGCCCTCTCCAAGCCGCAGGTACGAGGGGAAAGGAGGGGTGGGGGTGAGGGGTGGGGGGTGGGGTGGGTCGTTCCTCTCCAAGCCGCAGGTACGAGGGGAAAGGAGGATGGGGGTGGGGGTGGGGTATGGGGTGAGGTGTGGGGGGTGGGGTGGCTATCTCGGCCCTCTCCAAGCCGCAGGTACGAGGGGAAAGGGGGGGTGGGGGTGGGGGGGGTCGGCCCTCTCCAAGCCGCAGGTACGAGGGGAAAGGGGGGGTGGGGGTGGGGTGTGGGGGTGGGGTGGGTCGGCCTCTCCAAGCCGCAGGTACGAGGGGAAAGGTGGGGTGGGGTGGGTGGGGAGGGGGTTTTGGGTGAACTGTGTGTGTGTGTGTGTGGTTTGGGGGGAAGGGTGGGGTGGGGTGGGGTAATGGGGGTAGGGGGTTGGGTGGGTGTTTGTGTATGTGTGTGTGTGTGTGTGTGTGCGTGTGTTTGTGTGTGTGTGTGTGTGTGTGTGTGTGTGTGTGTATACAAACATATATATATATGTGTATGTATGTGTGTGTGTGCGCGCGCGTCTGTGTGTATGAACATATATATATATATATATATATATATATATATATATATATATATATATATATATATATATATATATGTATGTATATGTGTGTGTGTGTGTGTGTGTGTGTGTGTGTGTGTGTGTGTGTGTGTGTGTGTGTGTATGTGTATGTGTATGTGTATGTGTATGTGTGTGTGTGTGTATATATATATATATATATATATATATATATATATATACATATATATATATATATATGTGAATGGCCCATACACCCTGCCCTTAACCCGCAGGTGTGGTACGAGGCAGCTCAACAGGTGTTCTTCTCGGTTGGCGCTGGCTTCGGCGTCCATCTGTCTTACGCCTCTTACAACAACTTCAACAACAACTGTTACCGCGACTGCCTCATCACCAGTCTCGTCAACGCATTCACGAGCTTCTACTCCGGCCTCGTCATCTTCACGTATCTTGGCTACATGGCTTTCAAGCAGAAGACAGACATCGGGACAGTGGCCACGGACGGTTAGTCAGCTGACGCCACCACGTCTGCCATATTTCATTGACTTATCTATATCGTACATGTTTTATTTTCTTGATATGTGCAATAACTACTTGTTTTGCTATGTTCCTCTATATCGTAGATGTTATATTTTCTTGATATATTCAATAACTACTTGCCTTGTTTTAATCTTCTCTGTCGTAGGTGTTATGTTTTCTTGATGTAACTACCTGTCTTGTTATATTCTTCTCTATCGTAAATATTATATTTCATTAAGGTGGCAATCATCCGCAAATGTTTTATATCAGAATGGTATACTAGTTATATTTTCTTGATATATGCGATAAATATTTACCTTGTTATATTCCTCTCTGTCGTCAGTATCATATTTTAATCAAAATCGAAACCTTCCGCAAATGTTTTATATTAGAATAGTATGCAGCTAAAAAGTTTCTGAATACAGATACTATTGTATCTCTTTCCATCATTAACTATTACATTTGAACATCACATGCCATAAAAAGGCTTCTTTCTACACCTTACTTTATCCCTACCAGTGAAAAATTATACATAATCTGATTACAAGAACCAAAAGGAATAATTACCACAATGGCTTCTCGTTTTGCTGTCGTAAACACTCCATCTTATAACATGTACTCCACTACTGTACCCTAAGACCACCCCTTTGCCTTGCAGGTCCCTAAATCATACATAATAATACCTACCACAATGGCTTGTCGTTTTGCTATCGGAAACACTCCATCTTATAACATGGACTCCACTCCTGTACCCTAAGACCAACCCCCTTTCCCTTGCAGGTCCCTAAATTACACATAACCTGGTAATACATACCACAATGGCTTGTCGTTTTGCTATTGTAAACACTCTATCTGGTCACATGAACACTCCTGTACCCTGAGACCAACCCCCTTTCCCTTACAGGTCCCTCAATTATACATAATAATGATTACCACAATCGCTTGTCCTTTGGCTATAGTAAATACTACATATCATAACTTGGACTCCACTCCTGTACCTTGAGACCAACTCCCTTTCCATTTGCAGGTCCCTAAGTTATACATAAAAATACCTATCACAATGGCTTATCGTATACACTCCATCTGATAACATGAACACTCCTGTACCCTGAGACCAACCCCCTTTCCCTTACAGATCCCTAAATTATACATAAAAATACTTAACGCAATGGCTTGTCGTTTTGCTATCGTAAACACTCCATCTGGTCACATGGACTCCACTATTATACCCTGAGACCAACTCCCTTTTGTCTTACAGGTCCATAAATCATACATAATAATACTTAACACCATGGCTTGTCGTTTTGCTACCGTAAACACTATATTTCCTGATAATATGGACTACACTCCTGTACCCTGAGACCAACTCCCTTTCCCTTTTGCAGGTCCCGGTCTGGTGTTCCAGGTCTACCCCGAGGCCGTGGCGACGCTCCCTGGCTCGCAGTTCTGGTCGTGTCTCTTCTTCCTTATGCTGATCTCCCTCGGCCTCGACTCTGGGGTGAGGCGTCGAGGATAAATTATGATAATAATGATAGTACTACTAATAATAATAATGATAATAATAACTACTACTACTACTACTAATGATAATAATAACTACTACTGCTAATAATAATAATGATAATAACTATTACTACTAATTATAATAATGATAATAACTACTACTACTACTACTAATGATAATAACTACTACTACTACTACTAATGATAATAATAACTACTACTACTAATGATAATGGTAATAATAATAATAACAAAATAATAATAATGTCAATAAACCCAACAACGGTAACAATAATAACAGTAATAGCAACAACCAAAACAATAACATTATCACTAACAACTACCCAATACCAATCACGGCGATTTGCGTGAATTGTTACCTTCTCTGGGGCAGTATTCAAGCCAGGTCATCGAATTTTCTTTTGACAGATTTAAGAACTGTCATTAAAAAAGAAAAAGAAAAAAAGAAGTGTCCAAATTCGTCTGTGATTTCGTCTAAATATTTAACGATTTTTGTTTATGAGTCTCACTGTTGTCACAAGTTAACACTTAACTACCTTATATTTACATTTTAGACCTTATCATAATAATTTAGTGTAATAATGAATCTCAATGGTATAATGACTATAAGATTATACAACTAATATCTAGATTTGTTATGATCACGTCAGCTGAGAAGGCGCGCGCCGCCATTTGCATTTATATATGCGAGAAAACTGCAGTAAATAAGGAGAAAACGCTCCAATTAACGTTTGCCAGTGAGTGAAAAAGGTCAGGAAAGTTTTCCATAGCATATGGAGTTATTTTCAACAACTCATTGAATACTCTAGCTGCTCTCTTTGTTTTTAGACAGCTCTACGAATACTCTCTTACAGATCCATGAATACTCTAAAGCTAGCTCTAAAATACTCTAAAGCTTACTCTAAAATACTCTCAAGCTAGCTCTACGAATACTCTTACAGCTCCATGAATACTCTAGCTAGCTCTGCGAATACTCCACCTTCTCTACAAATACTCTTACAGCTCTACCAATACCCTAACTCCACGAATACTCTAACTGCTCAATGAATACTCAAGCTAGCTCTACAAATACTCTTACAGCTCCATTCATACTCTAACTAGCTCTGCAAATGCTCTTACCTGCTCTACAAATACTCTCTAGAAGCTCTACGAAGACTCTTAGAGCTCCATTAATACTCTAGCTAGCTCTACGAATACTCTACTTCCTCTATAAATATTCTCAAGCTAGGTCTACAAAGATTCTTACAGTCCATTAATACTCTCAAGCTAGCTCTAAGAATACTCTTACAGCTCCATTCATCCATTCAGCTCTATTAATACTCAAGCTAGCTGTGAATACTCTACCTGCCCCATTGATACTCTAGCTAGCTCTACGAATACTCTTACCTGCTCTACAAATACTCTCCAGCAAGCTCTACGAATACTCCTACAGCTCCATTAACACTCTAACTAGCTCTACAAATACTCTTACCTACTCAATGAATACCCTTACACCACCAGCAACACTCTAACTAACTCTAAAATACTCTCCAACTCCACGAATACTCTAGCAAGCTCCACAATTACTCTACCTACTAATCTACGAATACTCTCAAGCAAGCTCTATAAATACCCTTACAGCTCCATTAACACTAACTAACTCTACAAATACTCTACCTACTCTAGGAAGACTCTTACAGCTCCATCAACACTCGAACTAACTCTAAAATACTCTCCAACTCCACGAATATTCTTACCTGCTCTACAAATACTCTCAAGCAAGCTCTATAAATACTCTTACAGCTCCATTAACACTCTAGCTAGCTCTACAAATACTCTTACCTACTCTACGAATACCCTTACACCTCCATCAACACTCTACCTCTACGAATACTCTCAAGCAAGCTCTACAAATACTCTTACCTACTACTCTACAAATACTCTCACACCTCCATTAACTCTAAAATACTCTCCAACTCCACGAATACCTTCTAGCAAGCTCTACGAATACCCTTACACCACCATCAACACTCTAACTAACTCTTAAAATACTCTCCAACTCCACGAATACTCTCTAGCTGCAACTATGAATACCCTCACACCTCCATCAACACTCTAACTAACTCTTAAAATACTCTCCAACTCCACGAATACTCTCTAGCTGCAACTATGAATACCCTCACACCTCCATCAACACTCTAACTAACTCTTAAAATACTCTCCAACTCCACGAATACTCTCTAGCAAGCTCTACGAATACTCTCCAAATACTCTAGCAAGCTCTACAAATACTCTTACCTACTACTCTACGAATACTCTTACACCTCCATCAACACTCTAACTCTTAAAATACTCTCCAACTCCACGAATACTCTCAAGCAAGCTCTACAAATACTCCAGCAAGCTCTATAAATACTCTTACAGCTCCATTAACACTCTAACTATACAAATACTCTTACCTACTCAACGAATACTCTCACAGCTCCATCAACACTCTAACTAACTCTTAAAATACTCTCCAACTCCACGAATACTCTCAAGCAAGCTCTACAAATACTCCAGCAAGCTCTATAAATACTCTTACAGCTCCATTAACACTCTAACTAGCTCTACAAATACTCTTACCTACTCTACGAATACTCTACCTGCTCTACAAATACTCTAACTACTCTTAAAAAATCCGTTCATACTACTCCATTCATACTCTAACTCTAAAATACTCCCCAACTCCACGAATACTCTTACCTATTCTACGAATACTCTCACAGCTCCATCAACACTCTATCTAACTCTTAAAATACTCTCCAACTCCACGAAGACTCTTACACCTCCATTAACTCTTAAAATACTCTCCAACTCCACGAATACCTTCTATCTGCAACTGTCCTCCCCAGATGGGCGGGTTGGAGTGCGTGATCACCGGAATGATGGACGAATTGCGCCTAACCTTCGGATGGAAGACCATAAGGAGAGAGTTCTTCACCGCCTTGGTCGTCACGTCGTCCTTCCTCGTGTCTATTGCTAATTTCTGTCAGGTGAGGAGGATGGGTGGGAGGTGAGGAGGATGGAGGGTGGGTGGGGGTGGTGGGGGGGTGGTGGGGAGGGGAGGGGAGGAGGATGGAGGGGTGAGGAGGATGGGTGGGTGGGTGGGAGAGAGGGCGTGAGGGAGAGAGGGAGGGTGGGAGAGAGGGCGTGAGGGAGAGAGGGAGAGAGAGAGGGAGAGAGAGAGAGAGAGAGAGAGAGAGAGAGAGAGAGAGAGAGAGAGAGAGAGAGAGAGAGAGAGAGAGACAGAGAGAGAGAAAGAGAGAGAATGGGGGGGGGGGGGATTTGACTTAGGTTTATTCAAAATGTAAACAAAAACATGTACTTGACTAAACACAGGAAGAGTGAGAGAATATAGATATATACACATAAGCAAAGAGAGAGAGAGAGAGAGAGAGAGAGAGAGAGAGAGAGAGAGAGAGAGAGAGAGAGAGAGAGAGAGAGAGAGAGAGAGAGAGAGAGAGAGAGAGAGAGAGAGAGAGAGAGAGAGAGAGAGAGAGAGAGAGAGAGAGAGAGAGAGAGAGAGAGAGAGAGAGAGAGAGAGAGAGAGAGGGAGAGAGAGAGAAAGGGAGGGAGGGAGGGAGGGAGGGAGGGAGGGAGGGAGAGAGAGAGAGAGAGAGAGAGAGAGAGAGAGAGAGAGAGAGAGAGAGAGAGAGAGAGAGAGAGAGAGAGAGACAGAGAAACCACAAAAGACAGGTAGATAGTCCCTAACAACCCAACCCTCAACTAAGCCAAGCCATTTTCTCCAGGGCGGAATGTACGTGTTTCACTGGCTGGACACGTATGCTGCTGGAATATCGCTTCTATGCTCAGCCCTTTTCGAAGCCGTTGCTGTTTCCTGGTTTTATGGTAAGGTCTTTTGATGTTTTTTTTATTTTTTCAGCATTAATTACTTCTTCCACATTTTCTCTTTCAATTATTACTTCTTCCTCATTTTCTCTTTCATGTATTACTTCTTCCTCATTTTCTCTTTCATTCATCTCCTCCACATTTTCTCTTTCATTTATTACTTCTTCCTCATTTTCTCTTTCATTGATCTCCTCCACATTTTCTCTTTCATTTATTATTTCTTCCTCATTTTCTCTTTCATTTATCCCCTCCACATTTTCTCTTTCATTTATTGCCTCTTCCACGTTTTCTCTTTCATTTATCATCACTCTTTCTGTCACATCTTCCACATAGGGACTGACTGTGGTTCTACGGAAAAACCTTTTAATGTTATTGTATTTTCTCTTTCATTTATTACCTCTTCTATATAGGGACTGACTGCATACCATCTATGTGTCTATAGAAATATGTTTTACGGTTATTATATCATCCACTGATTCAAACGTAGGTTGTAGGGACGAGTCATATGCCTCTAGAGGTGTAGTAAAAAAAAACGAATTTAATTTCTTGTCAAGAGATCAAGCAAATCCAATATCTGAATATTATTTTATTTTTCTTCCTCTGTTGTAGCCATTTAAAAAATAGGTTTAAAAAATAGAAAATAATAGATAAATAGAGAAAAAATACTGGATTGCGTTTGGATTTTATCAATCACTTGAATACAAAAATCTGGAAAAAAAATCATTAAAAAATAAATAAATAAATAAAAGATTTTAAAAAATACTGGACTGCGTTTGGAATCCACCAATCACTTGAAATATAAAAACCTATCCGACGAAATCTTCAACTCAGCTCCTCTTTTACCACCCACAGGACTGCGACGGTTTAGTGCAGACATCCAACACATGCTCGGGTTTCGTCCCATGCTCTACTGGCGAGTCTGCTGGAAGTTCGTGTCTCCGCTCTTCATCCTTATCACGGTGAGGGGTGTGTGTGGAGGGGTTGGGGGGGAGGGGAGGAGGAGTGGGTGTGGAGGGATGTGGAGGGGTTTGGGGGGTGAAGGGTGGATGTGGAGGGGCTTGGGGTTTGGGGGATGAAGGGTGGATGTGGAGGGATGCGGAGGCGCTTGGGGCGGGGGAGAGTGGATGTGGAGGGGCTTGGGGTGGGGAAGAGTGGATGTGGAGGGGTTAGGGGGGAAGGAAGAGTGGATGTGGAGGGGTTAGGGGGGAAGGAAGAGTGGATGTGGAGGTTCTTGGAGGGAGGGAAGAGTGGATGTGGAGGGTCTTGGAGGGAGGGAATAATGGATGTGGAGGGAGGGGAGTGGATGTGGAGGGGGAGGGTGGATGTGGAGGGTCTTGGAGGGAGGGAATAATGGATGTGGAGGGAGGGGAGTGGATATGGAGGGGGAGGGTGAATGCGGAGAGGCTTAGGGTGGGAGAAAGTGGATTTGGAGGGAGGGGAGTGGATGTGAAGGAGGGTGGATATGTAAGACCTCGTGAGAAAGTAAATATATTGGAGGGGAGATGGGCAAGGGGTTGGTACGTGGGGATTGGGAAGAGCACATGGAAGCAGGTTATAGTGAAACAGAGTGAGATAGAGTGAAAATGGGACTGGAATGCGCGTGCTCTCAGATTCTCCATGTAACTGTTGTTGATGAATAATATAGGGATTCAGAGATCCAAGTTTACTTATTCTTTTATAAACTAATCATTCCATATGCACTGTATATACATACATGTGTATATTCTATGCTTTATCCATCCGTGTGTGTGTATGTGTGTGTGTGTGTGTGTGTGTGTGTGTGTGTGTGTGTGTGTGTGTGTGTGTGTGTGTGTGTGTGTGTGTGTGTGTGTGTGTGTGTGTGTGAGTGTGTGAGTGGGTGAGTGGGTAAGTGAGTGAGTGGGTGAGTAAGTGAGTGGGTGAGTGAGTGAGTGAGTAAGTGAGTGAGTAATTAAGTAAATTAGTGAGTAATTGAGTGAGTGAGTGAGTAATTAAATGAGTGAGTGAGTGAGTTTACAACGTCAAGTCAAATGGAGGAGTTCCTACACTCCCTAACCTACCACAAATAATCTAAACCCCTTTAAACTCTCCCGTGAATCCCACCCTCCTCAATACCCATCACAAACGGACTCCCTTATTACAGATCGTCATCGGACTTCAATCACAAGCCTCCAGCAAACTCGAGTACCACGGCCCAATCCACTACACTTACCCTGCCTGGTCTGAGTCGGTAGGCTGGCTCATCACCTCGACCTCGATGTGTATGATTCCCCTGTGGATGATCATTACCATCTGTCGCCAACCAGGGAATCTCCGGCAGGTTAGTTTCCATTTCGCGGAGTTTGGGGTCTTAATTTTTGGGAGGGGGGGTTTCCTTATGCTGAAGATTTAGAGTAATTAGTCTTATGCTCTATAAATCAAAAGGGAGATTATAGTACTTACTCTAATGCTCTATAGATCAAGAGGGAGATTAAAGTACCTTCTCTTATGCTCTATAAATCAAAAGGGAGGTTAAAGTACCTACTCTTATGATATATAAATCAAGAGGGAGATTATAGTACCTACACTTATGCTCTTTAAGTCAAAAGGGAGATTAAAATACCTACACTTCTGCTCTATATCAAAAGGGAGATTAAAGTACCAACACTCATGCTCTATAAATCAAAATTTAGATCATAGTACCTACTATTATGCTCTTCTCTAAATCAAAAGGGAGGTTAAAGTATCTACTCTTATGCTCTATAAATCAAAAGTGAAGATTAAAGCTAGCAACACACCCATTCTGGAATACCATATACACTGAACTCTAATATACTCATGTTTCAGAAACTGTTGCTGAGCATCACACCGGAAGCTGAACACCATAAAATCCTGGAGACAGGGGAAACTCCTAGTTTCGACTGGAAGCACTGGTTACACGTCTGAGTTCGCTGTCTCGCTTTTACTCACGTGTGACTACCAATAACACTTTCACTTACAAACACAATCCACACTTAGAAACACACGGTGGTATACACACGAATTCCAACACACGCGCACACGTTAAGATGCACTGAAACACAAACATGACGATGCTAATTTTATTATTTTTTTCGGGGATCTACTCATATGCTAATATTCCCCGAAAAAGCTCTGATCACGACTTGGATATCTAGGAAACAATTAAACATTCCAAAATATACGTATCCCAACCTAATATGCACGAATGTGTGTATGAATTCTGTCTTACCGCGAAGAAACAAGCGGTTTCCATTATATTAGTATCAGGTGGCCAAATCTGCCAAATATACATAGTATGAGGTACAAACAGTAACTATTTTCATCACACTTAAGATACACAGGGTTACATTTGCTTCACAACACTTCTGTGAAAGTAGCAGAACACATTAAAAAAATTCTCATAGTTACTGGCTTCCTTCTTCCAAAAAATATATGAACTTGAAGACCAGCCACACGCACAAAAAAAAGAAAAAAAAGCATTTAACTTTATTATCACAAAGATATTTTCAAGCGACTCCAAAACACAAAATAACAGTAACGTGAAAACCGTAATGTATCCATGTAACACAATCCCACTGACTTGGGATCGACAGGCTTGTTATTTGAGTTGCATTTGCTGTAACGAATAAAGCTTCTTGTAAATAATTTTATAAAGTAGTGCTTGATCAGCTCCAGGGCGTGTAATGAAAAGTGGTGTGAGCGTACTTAACCTTGCGTTTTCATTTCACACCCACCGGTCATCAGTTAGGTCACTTGTCACGTTATCTTTATAAAGTCTTTCGTCACGTTACCCTTACAGCGTCCTTACGATGCTGGGTTACTAAGCCTACCCCCTCAAATAACCTTGTCACTGTCATTTCAGGGGAGGCCTTTTCAAGAGGAAAGAAACTTCATATATTCGCTATGGTAGAGAAATCGAGTGATTAATCTACTTACTGCAGATAGAAGTATGGCTTATAATCCTTCATTCTTATTTTCTTACTATTGGTGACTTAGTTGACGATCATCTACCTCAATAGTATTATCCTTAATTACCTGAAACTTTTTTTAAAAAATGCCGTTAGGAATCTCTTACCTTACCAGAGCAGACGACACGCAAACCCGCACGCGTCTCTCTGCGTGCCACGTAAGCGCAGCCCATTGGTCGGCCGTGTCGCCAAACTAACCAATCAGCGCGCGCCATCAGGTGTATGTGATCAGGCAACCAGCACTGGGACGGTCCGAGGGGGAGAGACATCTGGTGGCTGAACAGCTTGGTTGTTTCATTGTTCATAGAGATATTATCTTTTATTTATAAGTTTGTGACATATCCGCTTGATAATTCAGATATGTGTAGTGTCTTAAATTTGCTTAACTGTACGTATCCTTGTCACTCAGTATGTCACTATACTGCAGTTTTCAAATATCTTCATGGAATGTTTTATTTGTGTGTTTTATTACATATATCATTATCCACCCATCCTGATATTTTAATTTCATACCATTTCATGAATTTACTCTAATCTGATTTACATCTAATTTAATGATTGTACACAAATTTACTGTCCTGTGTTGACAGTGATGTACACCTTAATTGGTTTAAGTCTAATGTACCTTTTTTCGTACTTAGTTTGAAACAAAACGAAAAAAAAAGACCTAACTTACTAACACTTTGAACTATGACTACATGACCTCACAGACTGTCTACATACCAGAGTTCTATTTTGGCTGCCAGTTCACCTCTCTATCAAGGCAAATTTCCCCTGTTACCCCTGTTCTCGTCATAGTAACTACTGCCATTTTAACCTTTCTTTTTTTAATAAAAGAAGCTACAGCCCATCCTTAAATTTAGTTACGTCATCAGTGTAATCATGCCTGGCAATAGTTTATCAAGAAAACTTGAGGAATCAAATTAAACATATCATCATAAAATTGCTAAGTAATTAAACCTGCATGAGAACGATCTCTTTGGTGACATCCAGTATTTTGATATGTAACGCACTTGAATTGCACAGTTTATGAAAGTAGAATTCTTTGGTAGTTTTTCTTTCCAAGTGAGAAATATAATACACAAACATTTTATATACAGCTTCTGTCTCCCGCGATTGAACCATTGCTTGCACAAACTAGGTTAGGTGAAGTGTGTGTACGCAGACAAATAACGTCTGGTTTCTAAAACTGCGTAGGTAATATCATTCAAGAATCCTGATCAAATGGAAATTAAGGTACATATCGAGCTAATTCAAAAAAGAGGCAGCTGGATTGCAAGTAGTGTAGAATTTGTTTCACTGAAAGTCTTGGAGACACGAGGGTGTGTGGCCGTTAGGTGTGAGAGAGGTTCAAATATGCTTCTCGCTCTCTCACAACTGGCGGACATGACCTCGTCTCGACTTCCTGACAATTTTGTAGTTCATTGAAAGAATGGATTAACTCTATGGTATGTATATATTTCGCGTATAATGGGTATGGATATAATCGACATTTATTTTGATAAAGCATTAGAGATTCGGAGGACATTTATCATTCCCAGTGTTGTATATGTTTGATGTTGTTGTTAAAATATGTGATTTAAGTGTTGTTACGATGGATAAAGACTAGTGTTCCTATATTACTGATGTTAGAGAAATCTTTATGAATAGAGCTGTTATTACCCCCGAATTATTCTGTAAGGTTACATGTACTTCTCAGTTACTTACTGGACGATTGTTGATAGTTGTAGACATAACGTATTTTTTAGTATTTTTGTTGTGTACATGCAGGCGTGTCATTTTGACCCAGTGGCTGTAAAATATGCAACTTTCGTCAGCCTGTCACCATCTTACATCGTTCTGACTGGCTGAGAGAGAGAAAAAATCACCAGCCCTTTTATCTCCGTTCCTAGAAGGAGACGAATTTCAAATGTGCTTCCAAGTCTACAGGTGGACTGCAGCACCTTACTGTCAGAGTTTAGTACTTATACATGTGCAGATAAGCCCGAAGTAACACTACTCTACTGTCCAAATGTGCATTTTTTCTCTCCTGAAAAGACGCATAACGTAGGGGAACACTTGTATTATAGATATGTTTCATTCTGTCGGTACAAAAGCTATTAGTTTCCAGTTTTGTGAATTCCTCCCAAGAAAATTAATAATCCTTTTTTATTTTCTTTTTTAATCGGATTTCCATATTCAGCCAAGCGTTGCAAAAGTACCGTATACAAATTCGACTTTTTCTTTATACCTAGTCTAATAATGTCTTGTTTAGTTTTTCCAATTAATCAGTAATAGTTAAGCGTGGGCCATTGCTCACCCGAAAAAAGTGATTGCATTGTTTCTTATATATGTACTTCGGGAGCAAAAGAAAAGATCTTACACAATCATTGTTAAGTAAAAGGAAAAAAAAGTTTATTTCGTGTGTGTGAAAAAAAAAAAAATTCTTCGTGCTCTGCATTGTGGATTTAT
The DNA here is from genome assembly GCF_042767895.1 of Penaeus vannamei. Lineage (NCBI taxonomy): Eukaryota > Metazoa > Arthropoda > Malacostraca > Decapoda > Penaeidae > Penaeus > Penaeus vannamei. The sequence goes on from NC_091590.1 coordinate 4,144,745, forward strand.
GTGGTGAGAAGGTGTCATGTGTAGAGATCTGTGTTCAACGTGGTCTAAACCTGTAAAACGTATGAAGGTTGTATCTCGCTGTAAAACAAAAACATATCAAGGAGTCCGGCAGTTTGTGTCCCAACGGCCTCGTTTGCTAACCTACAAGAGCTTCCTTAGTCTTAGAAATAAATGATTTACAATCTGTGTTTTAGTTAACTGTCTTAGGAACTCTCAGACTACAGTTTCTGGCAAGCTCTTCTGCGACTCAATGGACCTCTTCAAGAACAGAGCTGCAAATATATATGTTGTACATATATTACGTTATAAGGTATTCTATGTCACAGTAGCGTGTAGTGTAACGGTGCGATACACCCTTGTATAACGCCAGTCATATGTATGTACACCTGGAATGTACTTAGTTCTCACCTCTGTACATATGAATACTAGATATTTTGTCTTTTGTATCTTCATTTCTCTTGGAATATCATGTATCCATGTTAAGTGTCCAAAAAAAATGCAGTACAACTTACCGCTCGGAGAATATTGAATTAGAGAAGATATAGGATTTAGTTGTTTTGTATGCTATTGTTTCATGTATCGGAATGTCGGAATAAAGCGTAATAAACGTGACTTTTTGGTGATTTGCCTCAACGGTGTCTGCTGACTCAGGCTCTTTGTCTGACAGTCTTTATAGCCCATGCAAAAACACGATGTGTGTGTGTGTGTGTGTGTGTGTGTGTGTGTGTGTGTGTGCACTTACATTTATATATATATGCAGTGTGTATCCATATATATATATAATATATATATATTATATTATATTATATATATATATATATATATATATATATATATATATATATATAAACATTCATGTACATGCATACATATATATACTGTTATGAAGTTAATGATACCAAATTGCAGGGCCAATGGCTATACTAACCGTACTGGGTTACCCGGCTTGTCTATTTTATGTTTGTAACTAAATATCGAAGTATAATCAAATTACCTTGAGCCTCAATATGCATAATCTAGATGAAATTAAGCCTAGATTGTTAATTAAAGTTTCATATTAAAATTA
>NC_091590.1:4153310-4160810 GCF_042767895.1 Penaeus vannamei
TCAATTCTACATTTGTCTCCAACTTACGGTAAACTCTGTTATTACTATGTTTTTTATGCTGACTGAAAAGCTCTACACCTTTATCAGTTAATAACATTTCCCTGGAGTATAAACTACAGTAAATGTACTTTCTGATACTACTATAATCCTCAAATAAAAATCTAAAAAAAATCATAATCTACTGGTATTTGTAAACATTGTCATTATGCTCTTTATAACCTTTAGCAGTCACAATAAAATAAAATAAATAAATCGAAGGTACAAACTATACTCCTTTCCTTTTTGCAACAAAGTCGATTGAAACAGTTTATAGCAATTCGTCCTCTTTATCTCGTCATTATGAAAAAATACTCTTTCTTACAAACAGTAGCCCAAGAGGCGCATGAATATGTAAGAGATATAAATTCAGTTTATGGATAAATTACAGCCTTACGTCACGTTTCTTCGATACAGCTTCCACTGTGATGAAAGTCATTCCATGCATTTTGAAGAGCTATCAGTATGAAATTTTTGTCACCATATTTATTCTTCATTTTCAAGAAACTCTAATTATGCTCAAACCAACAGAACACTGACATATTTTTGTTAGTATATCTGATCTGTATACATAAATATATAAATACGTACATTTGTATGTTTATATATGTAAATTGGTGTGTGAGTGTGTGTGTGTGTGGGGGGGGGAGGCATGTGTGTTTGCCTGTGCATGTGCATGTGTATATTTATGTATATTTATGTATGTATGTATGTATGTATGTATGTGTGTATATATATGTATATACTCATGTATATGTATGTATATATTTATGTATATGTATATTTATATACAAATATTTACATAAAAGCACTGATATTCAGATATATTAGATAATGAAAGAATACTTAGTTCCTGTTGTTGTTTTTCATATTCTTATGACCGATTTGTTTAAATTGTGCGAGGCCCAAGCCAGTGAATATTCATCTATACAGACATGCGGACACACAGAAATTAACGTACATCTACAGGATAGAAGATAGATAAATGTATATCTATCTGATAGATCGACAGATAATCACATCTGTATATATGCATGTGCATATAGATGAATATTTGACAAACAAGCCATTAGTCTTGAAACAGCAAGTGCTTTCCACAGTTGATATTTTCTAACTTAAAAGAGGAAAAGGAAAATGGTAATCCGGGTGATTTCTTTTCCAATCAACATTTTTGGCAAAGGATAAGAGGCTGCACTGAATCTTAAGGCTTTCGTCTGACAAAATGGCTGGATTGTACTAATTTTCGAGATCTAGATTTCCTTTTAGGGTGTGATACTTTGTTCTGAAGGTAATCTCACTTTTCCATTATTGTAAATGATAATAATAATAATAACTTTAAAAATCATGGTCATAAGCAAAGCATGACATCAGGCCAGGCATTCTGTTACAAGTTTCTGATGCTGCTATTCCACATTAAGCCAATATAGACACTGTAAATATACAATAAATATTCCCTTTTATGTTTTAGTTTATAATACCAATAACTTTTAGCAATAAAAGCATTTAACTTTGAATCTTAATTTTTTTTTTTTAAATTCTAATATAAAGAGTAATTTATATGCCATTATGTAATGCAATAACATGCTGGAAGTTCATGCAGACTCTTTAAAGAAACACGAGTTTCAAAAGAGATACTTAATAGATAGGTAGAAAATCTAGAAATCTAGCATCATAAATAAATAATTGAAGTTTATCAGGAAAGCTTAATATATCTCCAGTATCATATTATGTAAGAAAATTAATTGCTGTAAACATACATGGGACTCGATGTGTGAGGAACCGAGGGGTAGTATAGCAAAGCCACCCAAGTGATGTTCTGAGTAAAATTCTTTCAAAGTTATTAGTACCACATCAGTACCTCAAGTTTCAAGCTCACTACTCAGCACATCCAATGTGCGAACCACCAAATGCAACTTGTATCCCAATCAAAACTCATATTAGATAACACAAGTCAAAATTGTTGGTACACACAATCAATACTAAATAGTGAACTTGATAGTGAAGTGTTCACACACTACTTATACTGTCTAGTAAATTTTCAAATGAGAAAAAGGGCAAAATGACCAAATTCAAAGATAAGCAAAAATTCAGCCACTCCCGACAACTCTGCACGACTACCTCCAGGCACCTCAATTAGTGATGTTTGCAACAGATTTGATCGATGAAGGAGATTTGAAGCCTCATCTTCGGAGACTTATCCTCAAATTCCCCTCTGAATAGGAATAGCAACTACAGTATGTACAAAGTGAGGCAACCATACAGCAACAGGCACAATGGGCAAGGGGTAGATATGACATGAAAAGCTGCCTTGTTCATTCTTCCCTTCTTTGTATTTGCAAGTGTGTTTATGGCTTTCTCTTGCCGTCTAGCTTCGAGTTTTCTTTCATATTTAACAAGATTCTTACTTTTTTTAATACTGTATTTGGTAAAAGTGTCCATAAAAAATTACTATAAAAGCAACTGATTAATTTTGACAAGTTAAAATCCAGTTCTTGGGTAAATCATGGGTACTACCCAAATCTATTACTTTTTTTCTTAAATAAATCATCAATCCTGTTGGATTTTCTTTGATATTTCTGTCATTAATAATAATCTTAAAAAACTCAATCTTTTACAGTGACAAGAAAGCTTGTAAGATTGGCTGGAAGCTCCACTCCACCTTTTTAAACAATTGGCTGATGTAAAAGGTCATAGTAAAATGACGGTATCTAAGCAGCTCTTTAAAATTTTCTGGATCTAGATGTAAATAATGTCATTCCATATAACATACAAATGGTCTAGATGTTTCCCTGTTGTATGTGGATGATCGATATCATTGCTTAAGGTTAAACTTTTCAAACAAACAAAAAAAAAATACTTTAAATCATAGAAAAAACAAACAAACTAATAACCCATCTGACTGCAACTCTGGGAAAAAACTAATTATCTTTTATATAATCTAAATAAATAGTAAACAACTTAGCAATACACAAAGAACAGATAAAATTCAAACTGAATTATTAAACTTTAATCCCTCAAGAACATTTATATATATATATATATATATATATATATATATATATATATATATATATATATATATATATATATACATACATATACATATACATATACATATACATATATATACATACATATATATACATATATACACATATATACATATATATATATATATATATATATATATATATATATATATATATATATATATATATATATAAATATATATATATATATATACATATATAAATATATATATATATATATATATATATATATATATATATATATATATAAATATATATATACATAAATATATACATATATATATACATATATATATACATATATATATATACATATACATATACAAATATATATATATATATATATATATATATATATATATATATATATATATATATATATATATATATATATGAATATATTCTGCTGGCTACTGGTATGAATCTTCCTGCAAATACCATTATCAAGAGATTATGTTGAAATGAAAACCTGCATAATTATAATTCCAAAATATCATTCCATTACATTGTACAAAGCAGTGAGAAATGCAGGACATAACTGCTTACAGAATTTGTGAAAAATCAAATTACCAATATTATATTACATAATAAATGACAATATGCGAAATTTCTAGAACAATTTTTTACCTTCTAACCTCAAAAAACAAAAACAAAAAAGGTTGTGCATCAAACAAGTGGACAAAGATAAATAAAATAAATCATTCCTATTTTTGTTTTCGAAAACAAAACAAAATTAATGTTACAATTCATAACAAGTTTGCATAAACATACGGGGGAACTAGAAATTCTGGTTCGTGTTTCCTCTTCGTCCCCAACTTTGCCCCATGCCTCTCCCTTTCATAGAATCGCTTCCCTCTTGCCATGTCTGAGACGTATTGGGGCGCCGCATTTCCATTCCGTAGGAGCTGTTGTTGGACTCGCTGTTGTAACCTAGCCGGTACTCCCTTTCCTCGAATCGCTGGGAAGAAAACTGGGAGTCTGTTTTGTGATGGTCACTGGGCGTATCTAGGAGACCTTGGGACATGTTCTGATTGTTGTAACCGGGGAAATCTGCAGGAGTCCTCAGCAGGCCCTGTCCTTTGGTTACAGGTGGGTAGGACTGTGGTCTGAAACGGTCGTTCATTGGCTGATATTCACCAAGGAGGCTACCAGTTCGGTTGGGAACATCCCCCGATGACACTGGTGGGAGAACATCCTTGTTTCCCGGCCACATAGACTGCTGGGATGAGTTATTGGACGATGACCATCCTTGCCTTGATCGGTCCATTTCTTGTCCACGGGCATCATTCCCCCGCAAGTTATTTCCACGCACATCATTCCCCCGCAGGTCATTCTCGCGTATATCATTTCCACGAATGTTTGGAACTCTCATGTCTGAGTTTCTTGCATCTTGTCCACGCATCTCCATGCCATGGAGATCTTGTCCCCTCATACTATGCCCCTGATTGTACTGACCCCTGCTATTCGTGCGCTGCACTTCTGGCTCATATCTGTCTTGTCCTCGTGTACCCATGTTACGCATGTCTTGGTCCTTTATATCCTGGCCATAGAAGCCAGAGTCGTTGCTTCGGCGATCAAGTCCTTGCACATGTGACCCTCTAATTTTGTTCATCTGGTGTAAGTAAATGGAAAATGTCAGTATCAATTAGGATATATATCTAAAATATACTCATAATGAATAAGAGTGGCAATCAGATTAAGAAAGTGGGAGTAAAAAGAGAGAGGATTAGAAAAGGAGAGAGGACACAGAAAAAAAGAAGTATCAAAAAGCTCTAACATATAAATTATATGTAATTTACACTAAAAAAAGTAAACAAGTACGACAGTAGTATTACTTGGTCTGCTGGGTAGTCATCCCTGCGGCTTGATCCTTGGCTATTGTGGTAATGCTCGTCCTTCCTCTGTGCCCTCGACTCAAACTCCCGCAGCTTTGCCCGTAACTCCTCCAAGTGCTGCTCCACTTTGACCTTCTCTTCCTGGACTTTCTTCAGGGCCGAAGTTGTCCTTACAAGTGATTCTCTGATCTCTCGATTCTCCTTATCAAGATTTTCAACCTTGCGGTCAAGTTCAGAATTCTTGGCTTTTTGCTTTGACTCTAGGGTCTTCCTCATGTCACTGTTCTCTCGCTCTAACTTGCGTACAGTCTCCTGGAATTTTCTATTATCCAGCATGAATGTGTTGTTGGCTGCAATGAGTTTATCTATAGCAGATTTCTGGTTTGCATTCATAGACGTACTTGAACGGAGATTGGAGTTTTCCAGGCGGAAGTTTGTGTTTTCTTGTGCGATTGCATTGAGTTCTTCCCTCAGTTCCATGATTTGTTGCTGAGAACTTCTTTTCAGTTCCAAGTTGTCATTCCTGAGGTTGAAAATTTCCTGCATGAGGCGCTCTGTGTCATAAGAACTGAAATCCTGACGATCAAAGTCCATCCTGTCGTCCCATCTTCTTTGGTTGTTGCTGAAGTCCTCTTGCTGTGAAAACATGGGCTCATCTGAATAATGTCTCATCCTCTTGGTTTCTGGCTCGAACTCCGTGCGGGCCAAGAGTGTTGTGCGGAGGTCTTCTCCTCCCAGCATCTCTTCTCGGAAGTTGACAGGCGAGGTGCCATATTTTGGGGTGTCTTGATAACCACTGAAGGACCTGAACATATTCATACCTGGTGACTGCTGTCTCTCAGGAGGACCAAGAACAATCTCAAACTCATCCTGCAGAGCATGGAATACCTCATCCTCGTACTCTCTCCGACTCAGATGACGGAAACGGCAATTCTGCATGTTACAGACACCCTTCAGGAATTCCTTTGAAAAGAGAAAAACAAAGAGAATGTTGATATCATCTTCTACAAGACTGCTAAATAACTACTTATTAATGACAGAGATCATTTCACTCAAGATTCAAGAAATAACATTCTAAAACCCACACAGTGTAAAATTAGACTGAGGAAATTATAGATGATTGCAAAGAGTTACATTTTCCACATCAAAAACAAATACATTCACTATCACAATAATAACACATAACAACACCTGCAAGAAGTACAGTCCCCCCATGTCTTAGAGCAAAAGACAAAATAGTCTAATAAAATCATAATGAATCAATTGCTCAAGAATAGTACTATAAAAATATCTGTCAATCTTCTTGGGAGTGGAAAGACAAAAACTGCTAAGATAACCTTATACACAGGATGCATTATTACTAATACCTTTTAGTCAATTGCATTCTTCCATTTTTAAAAATTCTTCTCTTGACATACCCTAGTCTAAATAACTAATAACCATATCAGTGGTTTACATTTTTTCAGTGCGCATTTTCTATGGCATCTATTTCTTCCCTTCCCTAATCCAACATGAATTAACCTTTCCTTGAATGAATGAGAATAACTTATTTAATCATCCATTAGACGAATGATTATACATGGCCCTATGAATTCTTTGATACTACCATTATAGTAATTATTTAATCCTGCAATACGACGTTTCTGATGAAGATGTATATGAAGAGAAAAATGAAAATTGTACAACCTGACCTTCACTGAGGAATTACTGATCTTCTTTCGTGCCAGCCATCAAAACTGAATAGCCTTCGTCCATGGGCAGACAAATAAACAATCCTCTTTCTTTCCCACTATAACAAAGACCTCTCCTTCATGCACAGGCAATGAACAATCCTCATTTACAACTATTCCCCCCCCCCCCTCCCAACAAAGAAAAACCCTCACACAGCCACAGACACAAAGAAAAATCCTAATTTCTATACTTAGCACAACAAAAATTCCTACCACTACCACAATGAAACCTACACATCAAGCCTCCTTACCTTGCATGTGGGTCTTGTTCCAGTAAGCGCCACGTCGAGGAAGAGGGCTTTGCGAACAGCTTGGTCCACCACATGGGGAGAGATTTCCCCTGAGGCTCTGTAGTTGTCTTCATCTTGCTTTGTGATGTGGAAGAATCTGAAGGCATATCTTTGGTTATTTTTTAGTAAAGATTTTTTTAAAATAACAATGTACAAATAAAAAAACAAATCCAAAAACAAAAAACTGGCAGAGACCAAGATGAAGCTCATCAATTTCTCTCAAAAATTTTATTTATCTCGACATAAAAATAAAGAAATAAAAAATAATCCCCCAAACCGTTCAAGATTGCCAAATATCTAAATAGTCTCTCTACAGATCTAACCGTTACATATTGTATATGTCCCTGCCAGGACTTTTTCTCTTAAAAAAGTATGAAAGACCAAAACCCACTTTTCAAAATAAGAAAACTATAATGGAGTAACAAAAACAATCACATTTACACAGCTAGTACAACTAAAAGAAATTTTTGTATGAGTTTACAAAACATACAAACCAACATACAAATAAATAAACATACACTTTACAAACACCAACACAAACACACACACACGCGCACAT
>NC_091590.1:4190810-4203310 GCF_042767895.1 Penaeus vannamei
AAAAGTAGCATTAAATCTTTCAGGATCCTCTGGAGGAGCAGCATAGTCGAACAGATGTAGGCTAAAGAAGTGGTTATTAGTAAGACCTGGTTTACTCGTTCCTCCAACCAAGCATCAATGTAAAATTTGCTGGTTCATGTATCCCAAAAGTGGAACTGTCGAGGACTTCCATGTGATGCAAATGTAAGAATCATTATAAATAAAAAACAATATTTAGTTAGTAATAGAATACAGAGAGAGAGAGGGAGGAAATGCTTGCTGAATCCAAATTCTGTATCTTGATATGTGCATAGGTACGATGCACACACGTGTGTGTGTGTATATATATATATATATATATATATATATATATATATATATATATATATATATATATATATATATATATATATATATATATATGTATATATATATATATATATATATATATGTATATATATATATATATATATTTATATATATATATATATATATATATGTATATATATATATATATATATATATATTTATATATATATATATATATATATATATATATATATATATATATATATATATATATATATATATATATATATATATATATATATATATATATATATATATATATATATATATATATATATATATATATATATATATATATATATATATATATATATATATATATATATATATATATATATATATGTATATATATATATATATATATATATATATATATATATATATATATATATATATATGTATATATATATATATATGTATATATATATGTATATATATATATGTATATATATATATATGTATATATATATATATATATATATATATATATATATATATATATATATATATATATATATATATATATATATATATGTTCACACGTCATTACTTGAACACTTGTGGATTCCTTGGTGTGGTTGTAAAGTATACACACATATCACACTCACTCTCACTTTTACTTTCTCTTACTCACTTGCTCATCCACACATTCTCCTACATGGTCAGGAAATGTTGTGTCCTCCCATGATGGAACCAAAATAAAACTCCATGCTACTTGTGGTATCACTCATTAGCCATGAATTGCAGTACTACAAAAGATTACAGAGGAAGCACTGCTCTCTGTTTGTTCTCTGACCACAATTCATATGTTCATAGACCATTCATTCGATTTCCTCAAAGCAAAACCGAACTTTAATCTGTTGTCATCTGGCACGACCCGGCATACCTCACATGCCACAATTTGCACTTTGTAGCCGTCCCTGTTAAAGTTGCAGAGCCTTATATGGGTGTTACGAGTAAGTAAAAATCTGAAAGAGAGAAACGTGATGAATTGATGACAGAGCACCAGCTTCCGTTATCAGTTATGATTTTAAACCTTCAACGAAAAAAAATATTGTGAATTCTTTCACACGATTTACCCATTTCCTTGGAAGCGTTGCAAGGTTAGGTCAAGGGGTTTTGCAAAGACCTATATTCTCTTCAAATTTTGACAGTTTCAGAACCTTACAAACATGTTCCCCTCAGATGAAACATGGGATTGCTAGAATCGGTGACAAAGGAAGTCAAGAATAACACAAAATCACAATGCCTCTCATCTTCCAAGCTGCCATATGTGGTCTGCACAAACAACTGAGTAGTTCTGGTATTCTGACAAGCTTCTAAAACCAGTCAAACCATCCACAAACGAGGAACAAACAGGCTAAACAAAAACCATAAGGTGAACAAAACATACATATCGAACACAAATGCTCCCAAACAGTAATGAATGACCGTATAACCTTGACAAACGACGCATGGACGGACAAGGGCCAAGACACACAAAAATAGCTTTCCATCCCCATAATCTTGGTAACTATTCCATTAGCCAAAAACATCAAGAAAAGAGAGATATGTCCCCTAAAATATAATCTTACACTTCAGCTGCGGTATCAATAGCCATGTCATGGTGCACCCTTTATCCCAACACTGATGGTGCCAGAATTATCTGTGGCACTAAGTCTGGCGATTACTGACAGCCGTCTAGCCTTTCTGGCAGTGTGTTTGCTGTGTACGGCTAGTCCTGTCTCTTGCTCGCTAGAGTGAGTCATGACGCATATACATGTGCCCATCATGAAGGGTAGGCTTTCCACGATGCCTATAATCGTGCACTTCAGTAAAGTGTTAATATAAGAATGGCTGGGTAAAGTACTACTACACATATGCCTCTTGTTGGAGAAAATTTTTGCTTCTATATACTAGCTCTCTGCTGGCTAAACACAGCAGAATAAAGCAAATCACCCTGATATTCAATAACTAGAATCACAAGACATTATTCAATTCCCTTTCAGGTGATAAAAACAACCAAAACCCAAAATCTATTGCAACATCAGTACCATCTCACGAATTTTCTTCCAATATATTTCCGAGCCCGACGTGCACGAATGCTGTGCGTGTAACAGGACCTTGAGGGCCAGGTGCCATGTAAGACATTATCCTTTACCGGACTCAATAAAACAAAAATCATGCACTTCAGTTCGCTTCTGAAAACAGGTCTGAACCAAAATCCATAGAGTGGAGGAATACATTCACCTTATCATTTTACAAGGTAAAAAGAAACGAAAATGTAGGTGACCTTTTCGACGGATAGATCTATATGAATGCAAGTGATGAGTAAGCAGTAAAATATTGTACTTTCCTCGTTTTTCTCCAAGAAGTTCTGTAATGGGGAGAAAAAATAAAGTCTGATAATGATTTGTGCTGATGGGGTATATCTAAGTGGTGCACTTAAAAGTCACATCCATTTTTCACCGGTCATCCTGAACGATATGATATCATGTTCATAAACATTGTTAATCACAAAATATTTCATATACTTCTTTTGAAGGCTTCAATTTTTTGGCATCAGCTGTTGGAGGGAAAATGATGTCCCGTGTTTAAGAGGGCACAGCAGCTGCCCCAACCCCCCAAGAAAACATGGTGGATGAAAAAATAATTTGACACATATGAAATGTTCTAAAACCAATGTTCTTATACTGTACATGGGGGAAAAAAAATAGTTTGTTGAAAAGGGCAACCCAGCATCCATGGCTGCTTTGAACATTAACCATGCTTGACAAATAAGAAAGTATTCAGTGATGCTGGTAATTATTTGAAAGAAAGGTAATGTTCAACTTGTCATGGTTAAAAAATGAATAAGGTAATAAGATCATCTCATTATCAATACAAACAAATGATTTCGACACTCACTCCCTTAAGTTCTATTTACTATGATCATGGATAGTTGTAAAATATTTGTGTAGTCCTAATTCTCCACAATCATGGAAGGCCTGTCAAAAGCTGATGCCGCTAGTTATTTTCCTTCAGCCACACTCTCAACATCCTCCTCCCCGCCAATAACCTCGCTCTCATTGTTGGCTCTTTCATGCCAATCATTCGCATTCTCCTGCCCCTATCTTCTTGTGAAAGAAACAGTGAGTGCAAAGTAGTAATTCTGGTGCAGTATGGCATATCGCATGCAGCCATCCCCTATGTCTTATCCTCCTCCCACCCGTTATGCACCCTAAAATATTATGTATAATCTTCACTTCTTGGTACATGTAGTGCATAGTTTCAATTTATTCTATGGAAAAATGATTTGATGTGAGTTTTATTTATATATTCGTGGGAATCTATCCTCATTTTCATTCATATTTGAGGGGAGGAGGAGGAGGAGGCAAAGGATTAGGAGGAAGAGGAGGAAATGGAGGAGAGGAGAGGAGAGGAGAGGAGAGGAGAGGAGAGGAGAGGAGAGGAGAGGAGAGGGCAGAGGAGAGGAGAGGGCAGAGGAGAGGAGAGGGCAGAGGAGAGGAGAGGAGAGGAGAGGAGAGGAGAGGGGAAGAGAGGAGAGGAGAGGAGAGGGGCTGAGAGGAGAGGAGAGGAGAGGAGAGGAGAGGGGAGGGGAGGGGAGGGGAGGGGAGGGGAGGGGAGAGGAGAGGAGAGGAGAGGAGAGGAGAGGAGAGGAGAGGAGAGGAGAGGAGAGAAGAGGAGAGGAGAGGAGAGGAGAGGAGAGGAGAGGAGAGGAGAGGAGAGGAGGGGAGGGGAGGGGAGAGGAGAGGAGAGGAGAGGCAAAGAGAAGAGAGGAGAGGAGAGGAAGGGAAAGGGGGAAAGGGAAGGAAGGGAAGGGAAAGGGGAAAGGAAAGGGAAGGAGAGGGAAGCAAGGAAAGGGAAGGAGAGGAAAGGAAAGGAAAGGAAAGGAAAGGGAGAGAAAGGAAGAGGGAGAAAGAGAGAAAGATCTTTCAGAAACAAGTCTTATCACTGATCAACTCAAGTATAACCTATTGGGGTGGGGGTGGGTTAGGGGGGAGGGGGGAACTGTTGCAGGAATGACTCAACTTTCAGCAAAATAAGTTTAAGCATTCAGTGCGCTAAGGTTACTTACGAAAAACAAGTCAGCTTATGAAATACCAGACAAGACTGGTACAAGAGCAACAGGTGAGAGGAGTTACGACTTAGTTATGACTCTAATAAATGTAGACGCACAATTTGGTGGCCAATTACCGTGGGGACATGTGGTGCAGGTTGATGCTACTTCATCACCCTACGGTTTGGCTAGCGTGACTAGGCAATGACATTTCTTTACCATTTTTGCCTGATGTCTTCATATAACGGGGGGAATACTGCCGCTGTTGTTTACCCTGAGTAAACTTTAAGCCTCGGCTAGCAACTCATTCTAGAAGGAGATATTTGCCAGCATTAATGACTGTGCCATTTCACTGTTATTTATCTTCTTAATATTTTAACATTCCATCTCTCGAGACTAGCATTGCCCTTTCCTCTTTACTACAAGGCTTCAACGGAATACATTATTTAGCCATAAACACACAACAGGCTCCCTAAAATAAATAAATAAAATGCTAAATAATACAGATTTAATCTAAAATTAACAGCAGTACTGAAAAAATACCAAAAATACACCAAGGGATAGAATACCGAAACCTTGAATCTCGACTTTTTAGTCTAATGAACACCAAGATGTAATTTCTAGTTAAAATATACAGAGGATTACATGGAAAAATAAATCAGCTAAATATATGAATGTGAAATTAAGCTATTAAGTTTAATGAAGCTTTTCATGGTTACTCTTAAATAGTGCAGATAATTATATATGCCATGTTTAATTATGAATATGCTGAATATAAATCATTTTTACAAAAATTACTGTATATGTTATTCCACACAAAGATTGTAGTAGAGAATAAATGTACTTTGAAAAGAAAAGAAAAAGAAAAGAAAAGGAAAAAAAGGAAAAGAAAAGAAAAGAAAAGAAAAGAAAAAGAAAAGAAAAGGAAAAGAAAAAGAAAAGAAAAAGAAAAAGAAAAAGAAAAAGAAAAGAAAAAGAAAGAAAAACAGAAAGAACAAAAAAAAAATGAAAGAAAAGAAAGGAGAGAGAGAGAGAGAAAAAAATAAAGAAGTGATAAACCTAAATGACAAGTTCATTTTGTTATTGAGGTTAAGTGTAAATACAAGTTCATAATTTTTCACAGCAAAGTATCCAGTAGCTACTCGAAACTTTGAATGTTTTGGTATTTCGAATATTTCGGTCTTAGTGCATAATACTAGAAGGTTTAGGAACTACCCTTCTCACCGTGCCGTCTTCACCGAAACCTTGTACCTTCAAGTCGATAATTGACAATTTCTATCCCTACCACTAGCGTGTAAGAATATTACACTATTTATCCTTTTCTAAAAGATTTTCTAACTGAACTGGACTAGATTGCTGGACACGTTATGGATCACTGCATCATGTTGCATCATTTAGCACATAGACAAGTGACAATGCAATTCTCAGTAAACTTGCTGATTCTTGCATGATACTGCAAATTGTTGCGTGATGCAGCAACCCCTGAGAAATATATCTAACCCCAATACATAATCCTGCTTCAAACCCTATAAAAAATATAATACTAACTCTTCCTTGTAACAAATATAGTTGAAATATTTTGAGGGACTTTATATCTTAACTGTGATAGAACTGAAGCTACATAATGACTTGATACATCAATAAATACCAGGCAATTGCTCTGCCTTCAATACAAAACATTTCACTCATTCTAACAAAAAATTCTCATGTTCAATGACTACCTCCTGAACAGCAATAGTTAACACCCTAGAAAAAAGTACTATATTGAGTTAACTGCTGACAATAGTGGAAACTAATGTTAGTTTACAGCTACTGAATCACCTTCACTATACTGCAATATATGAACATGATATTAACAATAACTAACTCATCAAACACATACTTATCTGCATCTTTGGATGATGTATCATGAAGGAAATGCCACGTCAAGTTCAATCTAATCTTAGAATCAATTATGCTTGTCCACATGAAAAAGGGCGACTTGTACTTGAAATATCTTAATGATAGAGAAAAAGAGGACTAGTTTGCATCTTTCAAAATATTTACAGACTTATCATATAAAGATGATAATGGTACAATGCATCAGGGAATGCTATCTCAGAGCAAATAACCTTGTAGCTATACCAAATTTGGTAATTCTTTACAATACTAATACACTCCCAAGAAAATGAGGCCCCTACTCCATGTCACAGAATTTTTTTCTAGAATTTATGTTGCCGTGACTGGCTGTACTGCCCAAGGGGAGCAGAAACTCGAGAGCACTGTGTTGAGCAGCTTTTTCCACCAACTTTTTTCCTTTTTTGTATTGTAATCATTCATGTATGAAGATTATTTCTTCTACCGACGACTGACTTTGGTAATTCCTTACAGTATGGATGCACTCAACTCCATGTCACATAATTCAACATCCTAAATAGCGATGACTAGGCGTACCCTCCAGGCACTGCCTAAGAGGAGGGTTGATGGGGGTCTCTGCCTGCCAACACCCAAAAGGAAACAATGTTTTCACTTGGTATGTACAGCAAGATAAGGCTGAATCTCTGCAGCACTGAGCAGTTGAGTGGCGCTCTCCGCAATGTTTTTTCTCTCATTTGTGGCGTTACTGTTCATGTCTGCAGATTGTTTCTTGTACCACCAACTACAACTTCTCCTCTTCTACAGGAATATTAGCGTAGCGCATCCATACCATAAAGATTAACGCCAACTTTTTGTCCTCTTCAAGAATATCATCTCCAATTCAGCCTTAACTTAATGCATCCATATCTTGAAAGATTAACCCCAAATTCTTTGCAACAAAGACATAAAAATAACCCATTCACAAAATTTACCAAAGCATAATTTTAGTATAAACCCACTTTCCAGCAGCCATGATAACACCTCACGAGACCATCAACGAATTGCCCAGGTACAGTGATGCATGCACTAATACTTCACAGCATCAACAATGTTTAACTGCAACTTTACCCATCTCGAATGGATTTACCTGGGACATTATAAAGACTGAGTATAAATGATAATATTTGTCACTATAGAAAACTAATACTTCTGTGACAATTTTCTTTGATGATGTTATGGTGGAATAAGAAATAAACGGGATATAGTACAGTACAGGCGAACACCTCACACCACTAATTTCAGTAGCAATCTCATTCTCATTTTGTTCACAATACTCATGCCATAGAGCTATAATAGGCCTACATTTCATACCTGAATCTGAACAACAAGCATCCTTTAACAACCTGTTACACAGTGAATTACTGGCTGACAACACTGTGCCTAATTTCTTTTGGCTTGTCCACTGTTAATGAACATGTACTGACTGCAAAAGTAATGAAAACATTACAGAAGTTTTGTGAAAAAATATAAGGTACTCCCTGGATTAAAACAATACATAGTTGGAATGCCGAACTGTTCGGATCACTAAATTACCACGAGAGAGTAATATGAAGCTATATTCATTACTTCTGGATAGCTAGTCTGGGATAATTCAAGTGACGCAACCAATTCGTTGCATGATATTCTTACCAATGGATTAGTAAGACTTTAAACATTCACCTGGTATAAAATAATCACTGAAATGTTTTTCTTTTCAGTCTGAACACGTTTTAGTCTATTCTTTGACGTGAGATAGCTCATTGCTGTGTATCCCTAAAATCACTACTTCCTCATGGATATACAGAAGTCAATTTTTAACAAATTAATGAAAACAGATATTAGATTAGAATATAAAATCTAAATACTTACTGGATGAGGCTTTGTTCCAGTCATTGCACCAGTTTCCTTGTATAAATAATTTCACACAGACATTTTCGACAATGCTAATTATATGCAGGGTAAAACTTGTTTCTAAATCACACTTTTTGACGAACTTTACAACAGTTAAGATTTTACAGTAAATAATCGGAAAAAAAGAAGCGACTCGATTCTGTATTACCAGTATAGAGTAGATGTAAAACAAAAGAGAAAAATTAAAACAGTCATAAGACTTCCAAGTATGATGACATTACTTATCTAAGTAATACTCCACAACGCTGCACAAGTTTACGGGGGGTCGAAGACTGCCACATAGGCCTACCATTCGCTAGGATCTGCTGGGTTTCTGGTCTTCGAATGCGCAACGAAATCATAACCTTAATAAGACATAAAAAGAGAACTGTTGATAAAATTCCTTATTAATATACCGAAAAATCCATTGATATTCGACAAGGACTCCGAAACCTCCAAGAATCTAAAAATCAGAAGTTAGTAATTCACACATCAACAGGTTAATCAACAAAGGACGCAAATTATTAAGAAATCGATGGGTAAATGCGACGTATCCTATATGTAGGATTGCGTTAGAGAACACGAAGAAGGTAAATAAGGGACACAAAACTTAAAATAAGGTGAGTTTATAGTTTAAGAGGAGAGGAAAGAAGTAAAAAATTGCGCCTGGAAATGTTAAGTTTACGCTATTTGCAATTTATTCACTCCCCCACTATGTCATTCTTGCAGAAATAGCAACAGCGATGACCGAGTCCGCCAGACTACCAACTCCCAGGAGCCAGACAGACACAAACAAACGCAGACAAACAAACACAGCGATATTTTGCAGTACGATAAAGGCCGAAGTCTTCCCTCCTGTTCCCGCTCCTTCGACGCCACTCGCTATTCTCTCGCGATTTTCGGTCTTCACGAGGCGATATTCGACGATATTTTCGCTTCGAGGGCTTCTAGGCTATTAAAAAAGTGTGACTGTGGGGTAATGAAGGTGTGAGATTAGCTTCTCCATTAGAAATAAGGAAGAAAAATAAGGAATTGACTGTCACTACCTCTCGTCTCCTCGCTTCTCACGTAAACAACATACACGGTGAGGATAACGGGCCCGCCTTTTTATGTACATCTATATATCCTGCTGTTTCTCCATTCGGTCTTATGTTATACTTATTATACACAGCGTTTTTACCGATTTTCTTTGATTATTGTATTATTCGCCGATTTTTCTTCTATTGCGAAGAGTGTTATCCTAACCGAGTATGAGTCACCAGCCACGCACGGAGGTCGATTTGAAATTCGTTCTTAATAACAAATAAAACGTGATTAGCAGTATCATTATTCACACGAAACAGAGATCTGTATAAACCAGACACAGGTCGCCGTTCTGAAAAGGTCACTATCGCCTCGCTTCCGAGTTTCCAATAACGCGCAATTGGTTGTCGGTGCGCAAACTCCCTTCAATTAGCGCCCACGTGCAGGAGTGGCACCACCTGTTCCACTCTGGCTTTGCATGACGAAGGTCCCCGGCAAACCGTGGCACTCTTTAAATTTCCCAGAATGCGGAAGGCTTACAGGAACTAAAATGCGGATGATAAATTCTTAAGTTTCCGGTGACGAGCCATGTTCAATCCTATGGTACTGTGATATTTTCTTTTTCTACTTACTCGTAAATAAGAAATATAATAATTAATATGAATGCACAGATAGATAAACATCGACTAAGTCTAAACAAAAAAGAAACCACGAGAACTGCCCTTAACTAGATATTTTGAGTCAGAAGAATCTGCTAAATCAATGACCGCCATTTTTTTTCCTCAATAAATTCTTGAAAGGACAAAGTTCCTAAACGAAAAAAAATACTTGCACGACAAATCCAAAGAGAAATTCGATACCTAGACAATGCCTATCCTAATAAGTTAACCGACAATAGAGATTCCTAGGAAAAGTAATTTGTTTTTGACGGTTATCGACCTCGTAGAAGTAGTTAGAGATAACAGTCACGCAACCCATACATTAGGAACTGACAGACAGGTGTGGTCGAGGGCTTTGCATGTGGAAATAAATTCTTTTCTGTAAAGGTGCGAATATCCTCACCTGAAGCGCAGGTGAAAAATTTATATATATATATAAATTATATATATATATATATATATATATATATATATATATATGTATATATATATCTATACCTATGCATATATATATACATACATATATATATATATATATATATATATATATATATATATATATATATATATATATGTGTGTGTGTGTGTGTGTGTGTGTGTGTGTGTGTGTATGTGTATGTGTATATATATAAATATATATATATATATATATATAAATATATATATATATATATATATAGAGAGAGAGAGAGAGAGAGAGAGAGAGAGATACATATACATACATAATTATACACAAACACACACACACATATATATACATGATTATATAAACATGTATCTGAACAAGAATCCAAATCTGTTTCGCAGTGGTTGTTCGAGAGTTCCGAAACATCATTTTGCGTTTGTCTGTTTTGGAAGGCTAGATCAGTAGCAACTCGAGGTGTCATAACATACCACAGGGCTATTTTGATATTCAATGAAAATATAACCATTAAAATCATTATTTTCCATCCTTTTTGAAAACTGAAAAGACCAAAATGATCGATCTTATTCACAAAGCATCCGTAACTTTTGTGACGTCATCAAAATAAACACCATGTGCTTTTGTCCAAATATAGGATCAGACGCCATGGCACCTCCTCGAGTTGCTACTGACCTAGCCTTCCCCTTTCTGCATTTCCGACTGGATATGGGAAACACAACACTACTCATTACCATCTGTTGGCCATTGGTGAGTCGTCAGCTGACTTGTGCTAGGCTGTTGGATTGGTGTGTGCGATCGTCTATACAGGTAAAGAAACGTGCCAAGAATGTATTAAATCTATGTTATTGTAACATTGTGAAATCTTTTGTATGTTGCAGACTAGACACTGCATACTTAAGGAAGTGGTGCATTTGCAGGAAAGAGGAAAAAGTCTGATAAATTAGGAAAAAAATTGATCTTAATAGGCATATCTGTGTTATAAAGGCAAGTGAAATCTTGTGTATACTGCAGACTTGTGCTAGGCTGTTGGATTGGTGTGTGCGATCGTCTATACAGGTAAATAAACGTGCCAAGAATTTATTAAATCTATGTTATTATAACATTGTGAAATCTTTTGTATGTTGCAGACTAGACACTGCATACGTAAGGAAGTGGTGCACTTGCAGGAGAGGAAAAAGTCTGATAAATTAGGAAAAAAATGGATCTTAATAGGCATATCTGTGTTATAAAGGCAAGTGAAATCTTGTGTATATTGCAGACTAGACATCGTATAACTAAAGAGGTGGTGCACTAGCATGAAAGAGGAAAAAGTCTGATAAATTAGAAAAAAATGCATCTTGATAGGCCTATCGTGACATATAACGAAGTGCTGGCAGAGTAATAACAATGATGAAAAAATACCTCTCACACAACAGTATTGACTTGCATAGCTTAGTGCTTTCAGAAACCTTCGTCTTTTGTATTTTGAAAATAACACATAATGGCAAGCAATAATTTTTGAATAAATGTGCTGTCAACTTACTCCGCCACTATATTAGCATCAATTCTAACTACTATAAAGTGCAGCTGGACTCTGTGACTATCTAGCATTCTCATTATGTCCTCAAATATTAAAAATATACTATAGACAAAAAATATGGTCAGAAACATGCAGAGTAAACTGAGAAGCACCTTCCTCTGATAGCACATTCATTGAAGTCATCTAACTCCTGACATTACGTGCTGTGTTGTATATTGAAAATACATATACTATGCTTCTCACGGCACTGAACTAGGTCAGTCGACACAGCTGCGTGAAAGGGGACTATTTTTCTCTGTCAGCACTGAACTGTGTCATTGTATCTTCGTGAATTCTGTTTCCACCCCAGGATTGTTGTTTATTTTTGTTGTTTTAGGCTAGTAGCATTTTTCCAGGTTCAAAATTTGGAAAAAAAAATAGATGCTTGGACTGACCAAGGCGTTAAATGCCACTCTCTGTTTGTGGGTAGTTGTGTGCAGTCTGGTCTCGACGAAGACCTAGCAGTGCAAATAATCAGCAACTCAGATACAAATTGGAGCCATTGTTTCTCGAGTGTTTCCCAACAGTCGCTAGATAAAATCGCTCGTGTTTCGCGACTGTTTCGCAACAGTTGTTAAACTGTGGAGCAGCAAATCTGGAATGTTGAACAGTTGCTGAGCAACCGTATCGGGACAGTATAGATACATTGTTGCTCAACTGCTTCGATACAATGTGTCTCGGTCA
>NC_091590.1:4218310-4223310 GCF_042767895.1 Penaeus vannamei
CTCTCTCTCTCTCTCTCTCTCTCTCTCTCTCTCTCTCTCTCTCTCTCTCTCTCTCTCTCTCTCTCTCTCACTCTCTCTCTCTCACTCTCTCTCTCTCTCTCTCTCTCTCTCTCTCTCTCTCTCTCTCTCTCTCTCTCTCTCTCTCTCTCTCTCTCTCTCTCTCTCTCTCTCTCTCACTCTCTCACTCTCTCTCTCTCTCTCTCTCTCTCTCTCTCTCTCTCTCTCTCTCTCTCTCTCTCTCTCTCTCTCTCTCTCTCTCTCTCTCTCTCTCTTTACCTTCTTCTCTTTTCTTTTCAGTTCCTCCCTCTCCCTCTCTTGTCTCTCCTCTCTCTTCTTAGCTCATCTCCTTCTCCCTCTTTCTGCATTCTCCCCTTCCTCTTCTCAATTCCTCTCCCTCTCACTCTCTCTGTCTTCTTCCTCGCCTTCTGTTCTCCATTCCCCTTTATTCCTAAATACCTTCTCTCCTTTCCTGTTCCTCCTCCTCCTCCACTTCTTCCGTTCCTCCTCCCTCCTTCTTGTTATTATTGTTCTCCTTTTTCTCCTCCTCCTCCTCCTCCTCTTCCCCTTCCTCCCCCCTCCTCCTCCTCCTCCTCCCCCACCAATCCTCTCTCCTCTTCCTCCTCCTCCTTCCCCCTTCCCCTCCTCCCCACCACCTCCTCCTCCTCCCCCTTTCCCCCTCCTCCTCCTCCTCCTCCTCTTCCCTTTCCTCCCCCCTCCTCCTCCTCTTCCCCTTTCTCCCCCTCCTCCTCCTCCTCCTCCCCCACCAATCCTCTCTCCTCTTCCTCCTCCTCCTCCTCTTCCCCTTTCCTCCCTTCCCCCTCCTCCCTCTCCTCCCTACCCCACCAATCCTCCCTCCTCCCTCTCCTCCTTCCCCCTTCCCCCTCCTCCTCCCCTCCTCCTCCTCCCCTCCTTCCTCCCTACTCCCCACCAATCCTCCTCCCCCTCCTCCCTCTCCCTCCTCCTCCTCCTACTTACCCCTCCTCCTTCACCTCCCCCTCCTCCTCCCTCCCCCACCAATCCCTCCCCCTCCTCCTCCTCCTTCCCCCTCCCCCTCCTCCACCCTCCCCCACCAATCCTCCTTCCTCCTTCCCTCCTCCCTCCTCCCTACCCCACCAATCCTCCTCCTTCCCCCTTCCCCTTCCACCCCTCCTTCCTCCTCCTCTCCCTCCTCCACCCCCTTCCCCTCCTCCCTCCCCTCACCATTCCTCCTCCTCCTTCTCCTCTTCCCCTCCACCCCCTCCCTCTCCTCCCTCCCCCTCCTTCCTCCACCCCCTCCTCCTCCTCCTCCATCCCCACCAATCCTCTCCTCCCTCTCCTCCTCCTTCACCCCCTTCCACCCCTCCTCCTTCCTCCCTCCCCCTTCCCCTCCAGCTCCTCCTCCCTCCCTCCTCCTCACCCCCTCCCCCAATCCTCCTCCTCCCTCTCTCCTCCTCCTCTCTCCCTCTTCTTCCTCCTCCTCCTCCTCCTCCTCCTAATGTCAATCCTCCCCCCATCCCCCTCCACCCCTCCTCCTCCCCACCAATCCTCCCCCTTGCTCCCCATCCCCTCTCCACCAATCCTCCCCCACCAATCCTCCTCCTCCCTCCACCACCCTCCTCCTCCTCCTAATGTCCTCACGCAACCCACGCTTCGCCATCGACATTCACGCGCTGTGTTTATTCGCCTCCTCGGTTCATTGTCCGTAGATTTTTTTTTTTTTTTTGGGGGGTGGGGGGATGGGGTGGGGGAAGAGGAAGGGTTATCTTGCTCGGTGAGAAAGAGAGAGAGAGAGAGAGAGAGAGGGAGATAGATTAAGAGAGAGAGAGAGAGAGAGAGAGAGAGAGAGAGAGAGAGAGAGAGAGAGAGAGAGAGAAAGAGAGAGAGAGAGAGAGATTAAGAGAGAGAAAGAGAGAGAGAGAGAGAGAGAGAGAGAGAGAGAGAGAGAGAGAGAGAGAGAGAAAGAGAGAGAGAGAGAGAGAGATTAAGAGAGAGATTAAGAGAGAGAGAGAGAGAGAGAGAGAGAGAGAGAGAGAGAGAGAGAGAGAGAGAGAGAGAGAGATTAAGAGAGAGAGAGAGAAGGAGAGAAGGAGATTAAGAGAGAGAGATTAAGAGAGAGAGAGAGAAGGAGAGGGAGAGAGAGAGAGAGAGAGAGAGAGAGAGAGAGAGAGAGAGAGAGAGAGAGAGAGAGAGAGAGATTAAGAGAGAGAGAGAGAGAGAGAGAGAGAGAGAGAGAGAGAGAGAGAGAGAGAGAGAGAGAGAGAGAGAGAGAGAGAGAGAAAGAGAGAGAGAGAGAGAGAGAGAGAGAGAGAGAGAGAGAGAGAGAGAGAGAGAGAGAGAGAGAGAGAGAGAGAGATTAAGAGAGAGAGAGAGAGAGAGAGAGAGAGAGAGAGAGAGAGAGAGAGAGAGAGAGAGAGAGAGAGAGAGAGAGAGAGAGAGAGAGAGAGAGAGAGAGATTTTTTCGGGGTCGTGTTAAAGCAGACGATATCGATTCGTGTTCTTGCTATGGATGTTTTTTTTTTTTTTTTTTTGATGTTGTTGTTGTTACTGGTGTTGTTGTTTTGATGTTGTTGTTATTATTGATGTTGTTTTGATATTGTTGTTGTTACTAGTGTTGTTGTTTTGATGTTGTTGTTGTTTTGATGTTGTTATTACTGATGTTGTTATTACTTATGTTGCTTTGATGTTATTGTTATTACTGATGTTGTTTTGATGTTGTTATTACTAGCGTTGTTGTTTTGATGGTGTTGTTATTACTAGTGTTGTTGTTTTGATGGTGTTGTTATTATTGATATTGTTGTTTTGATGATGTTGTAATTACTGATGTTGTTGTTTTGATGTTGTTATTACTGATGTTGTTTTGATGTTGTTTTTTGCTGCTGTAGTAGTTGTAGTGGTAATAGTGACGAATGCCGATTATGAAAATGTTATTTTAATGATAATATATATGCAAACCCACACGCACATACGCATACACGGGTAAAAAAGACATAACCCCACACACCAACAAGCGAATACATAATCCACAACCAAACAACAAATACATAAACTCACAAACAAACACAAAGAAATACATAACCCCCCCGCCCCCGCACAACCAAAAACAAATACATTAACTCAAACACACAAACAGGCAAATACATACTCACAAACACACACTAACAAACAAATACATACCCCCCGCACAACTCCACAAATACATAAACAAATACATAAATACAAACACACACACAAATACATACAAAAATCCAGAACCAAACAAATACATAACCCACAAACAACCAAATACATATTCTCACAAACACACACAAACAAACAAATACATAACCCCACACAAAAACATAAACTCACAAACACACACTAACAAGCAAATACATAACCCCCCACACACACACACACACGCACACACACACACAAACAAATACATAACCCCCCCACACACACACACACACACAAAACATAAACTCACAAACACACACAAACAAACAAATACATACCCCTCTGCACATCCAAACAGGCAAATACATACTCACAAACACACACTCACAAACAAATACATACCCCACCCCCACACACACACAAACAAATACATAAACTCACAAACACACACACACAAACAAATACATAACCCCCACACACACAAACAAACCAATACATAAACACACACTAACAAACAAATACATACCCCTCCCCCACACACACACACCACCACCACCACACACACACACAAACAAACAAATACATAAACTCACAAACACACATAAACAAAAACAACCTCCCCCCCCACCCCCTCCCACACACATAGAACTCCAACTAGCCACAGATCCAAGGTCCATAGAGCACAGTGAACCCAACAATAACCATAGATTGCACTGGGTTTGTCATCGTACCGTACACTAGCTCGACCGTTCACCATTTTCTATTGATTTTGGCCAGGGGAGACTCATCTAACCGTATTCTGTGTTCTGGATGAATTTATGTATGGGTGTATTGTGGTTATTTTGTCGTGGAAGACATCGATTTGTTTATTTGTTTATCTGTAGAGTAATTTGTTTATGTGGTTGTGGTTATTTTGTCGTGGAAGACATCTATTTGTTCATCTGTTTATCTGTATAGTAATTTGTTGATGTGTCTCTTTAATTAATCTGTTTCTCTGTCTATCTCTTTATCAATCTGTTAATCTATTTTTATCTATCTAGCAATCTGTTTGGTTGTTTTTCTATCTTTATAATCAATCTGTTTCTCTGTCTATCTCTCTTTATCAATCTATTTATCTATTTTTTCCATCTAGCAATCTATTTCTCTGTCATTCTATCTCTTTAATCATTCTGTTTCTCTATCTATCTCTTTATCAATCCGTTTATCTATTTCTATCTATCTAGCAATCTCTTTATTTGTCTTTCTATCTCTTTAATCATTCTGTTTCTCTGTCTATCTCTTTATCAATCCGTTTATCTATTTCTATCTATCTAGCAATCTCTTTATTTGTCTTTCTATCTTTTTAATCATCCTGTTTCTCTGTCTATCTCTTTATCAATCCGTTTATCTATTTCTATCTATCTAGCAATCTCTTTATTTGTCTTTCTATCTCTTTAATCAATCTGTTTCTCTGTCTATCTCTTTATCAGTCAGTTCATATCTATTTATCTATCTATTTTCATTTATCTATCTATCGATCTACCTGTCTATCTATACATATGCGTACGCAATATGAATGTCACGCATATATGAAATTAACACTATCAAACTTACTTTACCCTAAATACTTAATAATAAGCGTGAATAAGAATAGTGAAGAACGAATCTCGAAAATCTGACGAATTCCACTTTACAAAGATGGGAGGAGAGAAATTATTACTCGGTACCTGTCTAGTGCTGTTAAAATTGTCAATTCCTTGAAAGCGATACTGCAGGCACTTTTATTTGCGTTCTTTTCGGAAAGAAAATTAATATCAATATTATATTATTGATGTAATTATATACCTGTGTCTGTTGTACTCTTCATCCATAAAAGCCAAGCCATT
>NC_091590.1:4235810-4238310 GCF_042767895.1 Penaeus vannamei
GATCGGATAATTAAGGGAGGAGTGAGATAACGGATAGATATGGAGAAAGGAGTGGTAAAGAGAAGAGAAGAAGAGGGAAAAGAGAACGATAATAAAAGATATCAAAAGCAGAGAATAAGAACGAAGAGAGAAAACAAAGAAATATAAAAAAAGATAAGAAGAGAAAGAGAGACAACAAGGTAAGGTATGTTACAAACAATACCGAACGAGAATAAACGAGAAAGAGAGAATAAAAGAAGAAGAAAAGAAAAAAAAACAGTGACGAGGCAGGGAGAGGGGAGGTGGGGAGGGGGACTGGAGGGAAGGGAGGGGAAGGGAAGGGGGAAAGGAGGAGGACTGGAGGGAGGGGAGGGGAGGGGAGGGAGGGAGGGGAGGGGAGGGGGGGTAAGGGAGAGGAAGGGAGAGAGGATTACGGTTGAAAAGAGGTCAGGGCGTGAGGAGTTTACAGACGATAAGGGCGATGGTCGAGGAAACCTTAAACCTCAGCAGCAATATTGGGAAGAGGAAGGGAGGGAGGGAAGAGGGAGGGAAGAGGGAGGGAGGGAAGAGGAGGGAGGGAGGGAGGAAGGAAGGAAGGAGGAAGAAGAGAAGTAGGAAGAGGGAGTGTGTGTGTGTATGTGTGTGTGTGTGTGTGTGTGTGTGTGTGTGTGTGTGTGTGTGTGTGTGTGTGTGTGTGTGTGTGTGTGTGTGTGTGTGTGTGTGTGTGTGTGTGTGTGTGTGTGTGTACACACACGCATACACACACACACATATATACATACAAACATACTTATAAAAATCAAAAGGAAGAGAATAAATAAAACACAAAACGACAAAACTTGAAAGCAAAGATGGAAAAAGCAAAGACAGATAGACGAAGCAGAAAAAGAAAAGAAAAAGAAAGAGAGAAAAGATAAAAACAGAGAATGATCGATGTTCTTTAAGTTAAAGATTTTCCTGAAGAACTCTCAGGCTCTCGAGAAGAACACTGTCTACACAACAATAGATTCTTTAAGTTTCTTTTATATGTTAACAAAACAAAAATATCGTACGAGTATCTTGTTCTTACAAAAACAAAACAAAGCAAAAACAAAAACAAAAAAGAAAACAAAGCAAAAACAATAACAAAACAAAAAACAAAAAGAAAAAGAAAAAGAAGAAAAAAAAACTCGTGAAAAATATCTTACGAGTATCTTGTTCTTATAAAAACAAAACAAAAACAAAACAAAACAAAGCACAAAAAAAGGAAAAAGATAAAGAAAGAGAAAAAAAACAAACAAACTCGTGAGATATTGACACGAATTTTGATATCCTGAAAAATATATATACAATGTAAGAGATACTTTTTGTTTGTTTGTTTATTTTTTAAGATAAAAGATAAAAAAAAAGAATAGGAATTGAGCGCGAATATTCAAATTGTGTTTTGCATTAATGGTTGTTAATTGTTAACTAGTTATCACATACTGTTTTCATTTCCTTTCGTTTGTAAAATCTTTATTCTATTGATATATCATTTTATTTTTCTTATTTTTATATTTTCATTTTTCTTATCTTTATAATTTTATTTTTCTTATTTTTATCATTTTATGTTTCTATCTGTTCTTCTTCTTCTTATTATTATTATTATTGTTTGACCTTCGTTCTCATCGTTATTGTCATATATATTGTTATTCCAGTTTTTATCAGCAGTATCATGATTATCATATACGTCATTATTGTTATTATCCTATTATTATTATTACTATCATTATCATTACCATTATCATTATCAATATTATTATCATCATTATCTTTATTATTATTACCATCATTATTATCATTATTATCATTATGATCATCATCATTATTATCATGATCATTATCATTATTATTATTATCATTATTATTATTATCATTGTTATTATCATAATTATTACTACTACTATCATTATTATTATTATTTTCATTTATTTATCTATTGTTTTATATATACATATATATTTTTTTACATACTGTGTTTGAGTGACTTGTGATGACTGAAATACAACACATCTTAAAAACAGATTTGTATGTAATGTACTTACGAGAAACCTTTCAATTAAAGAATAATCATCACTTAGTCATTTATCAAACAGTCATCATCACCAACCTCTCAAACAGCCATTCTCGGTTATTTGTCATTTATCACACAATCATCATCATTAATTTGTCATTTATCAAACCACCATCATCACCAAACAGTCAGGTGTCAATCATCACTAATTTGTCAGTTATTAAACCACTATCATCACCTAACAGTCAGGTGTCAATCATCACTAATTTGTCATTTATCAAACCACCATCATCACCAAACAGTCAGGTGTCAATCATCACTAATTTGTCATTTATCAAACCACCATCATCACCAAACAGTCAGGTGTCAATCATCACTAATTTGTCAGTTATTAAACCACTATCATCACCTAACAGTCAGGTGTCAATCATCACTAATTTGTCATTTATCAAACCACCATCATCACCAAACAGTCAGGTGTCAATCATC
>NC_091590.1:4245810-4248310 GCF_042767895.1 Penaeus vannamei
TGGAATGAAATAAAAAAAAAGAATAACGAAATAGAAGGGACGAAAGAAGAAAAAGAAGGAAAAAAGAAAATGAAGACGTAGAATAGAGGAATTTGATAAAAAAAAAAAAGACGTGGAAATAATGTAGAATCGAATGAAATAGAAAAAAAACGAAATAGAAGGGACGGGAGAAAACGAGGTGAATGAGAAAACGAAGATGAAAATATAGAAGAAAGAAATTTGATAAAAACGACCTGGAAATAATGTAGAATGAAATCAAATAACCAAAAAATATCGAAATAGAAGGTAAGAAAAACGGAAATATGAATAATGATAATAACAGAGGTAGTCCTAATACCTCACTTTTCATAACAATTTTATATACCTGATCCCTTGCAAAAACAAACAAACAAACAAAAACCAACAATCCCCCCTCAAAAAAAAAAAAAAGAAAAAAAGTTAGTAACACGAAAAAATATACAAAAAAGAAACAAAACATCCAGAATATTCAATATTCCTTTTTTTCCTCATAATTAGAAATGTGGTCAAAGTTACGGAGACTAAAATCTAATCTTTCTCTCTGCCGCTCTGACCAGCCTTGGAAACATCGACAAAACTTATAACATTTTCGTTGTCGCATTTCGCTGTATTTGGAAGGGTCTGTGTGTGACCGAAAAACTGTGGTGTTGTGTTAACCTTATGGATGAATATTAATCGATTTTGATGGAGGTAAATGGAAGGCTGGGTGTTTATCTTAAATTGATTGTAAATTTGGTGTATTCGTGGTAATATATGTACACACACATGTATATGTATGTGTGTGTGTGGGGTGTGTGTGTGTGTGTGTGTGTGTGTGTGTGTGTGTGTGTGTGTGTGTGTGTGTGTGTGTGTGCGCGCGTGTGGGTGTATGTGTGTGTGTGTGTGTGTGTGTGTGTGTGTGTGTGTGTGTGTGTGTGTGTGCGTGTATGTGTGCGTGTGTGTGTGTGTGTGAATATATTGCAGATAATACTTTGACGTTTAACGCATAAGATAGTAAGTAGCATAATGTTATACTAAACACAAAAAAATATATATTTTACAACGTAGAGAATCTCAGTTCTTAATAATAAAAATCATCATGTGATTTTTTTCCGTGAACGAATGTTAATAATTTTTAACAGCCTGATGTTAATATCAAAATAACCGCTGACAGGTATTAGCATATGTTGCATAGAACTGCCACATGTACAATAAAATTGCAATGATCATTTTTGAAACTGAAATACAATGCTTTTCAACATACTGATGATTATTATTAACGATGGGTGGGGGGCGCCATGTCCAATTTAACTTTAGTTTATTAATTTATTAACACATAGATGGCGCCACGAGAGCTTAGTTACCAAGGAGTCAATTATTTGTTCTCTCTATCTCACCTGTTATCCCTCTTCCTTGGTTATCGGAAAGACGTTTATACTCTTTTTATTGATATTAGTATTTGAATATCATTAATATAATTATGATTCCAGTAACAACAACATTAGCACTAGAAAAATAAATAAAAAACTTAAAGAAAAGGAGAAATAAGGCGACGTCACACAGGACATTCCGAGTAACTCCTTGGTGGCTGAGAAATGGTGGCGCCATCTATGTCCGGCAAGATTCATAACAAAACTTCAGTCGACAACACACATATCCGTTGCTTGATGTCATTCCTAAAACATAACTTTCATTCTTTTTTTTTTATAATATATTTCGAATGGGAAGTAATGCTTATCTACTGCAGTATACACAAATAAGAATTGTTATACACAAAACAACTTTACTCCATAGATGAATAAATGAATAAATGATAAATAAATAAGACCAAAATGATAATTCATAGGAACATGCTGACACACAGTTAATAAACAGGTAAGTAAATAAAACAATACTGATAAAAAAAATAAAGATAAAAATGATGATTTACAGGAATAAACCGATACACAGTAAATAAACAAATACATAAATAAAACAATACTGATTAAAAAAAAGAAGTAAAAATGGAAATGATAATTCACAGGAACATGACGATAAACAATAAATAAACAGATACTTAAATAAAACAATACTGTTAAAAAAACAAAAATTATAATTCGCATGAACATGACGATAAACAGTAAATAAACAGATACATAAGTAAAATAACCCTGATTAAAAAAGAAGATAAAAACAAATAAATAAACAAATAAACAAATAAAAATGAGGATTCACAAGAACACGACGATACACAGATTACACACGACACCCCGAATCACACGACATCATAACACTAAGCAAGTGCAACTGTCTCCCCGTGACTGCATATGTTGCTAACCCCACTGCAGACACTTCAACCACAACTGACACACTTCACCACCTGTCTTGCATTGCTGTAATCTCTCGAGAGCGGGCAATAAAGTGCGATAATATGACGTCAGAGATAATAAGTGACCTTATCTAATACACGAGAAAATTATGATATAAAGAGATTGTGTGTTTCGTCGGTAGCATGATGTGGTCA
>NC_091590.1:4253310-4258310 GCF_042767895.1 Penaeus vannamei
TCCCCTTTTCTCTATCTTTTTTTGTTATCCTTCTCTCTCTCTCTCTCCTTCTTTCTCCCTCTCTCCTTCTTCCTCCTTCTCTCCTTCTTCCTCCCTCCTCTATCTCCCTTTTTCGTGGGGTTTTGTTTATTCTTCCTCCCTCTTTCTCTCCTTCTTCCTCCCCCTATCTCCATTTTTCGTAGGGTTTGTTTATTCTATTTTTGGGAGATTTTTTGGGGGGGAAGGGTAGAGGGATACGTGATCGTCTATTTTGGCGGGAAGGGGATACAAGAGTATTCTTTTCTTTTGTTCTTAATTTATTTCTTTAATTTTAGGTCTTTAATTTATTCTTTAATGAAGGTAGGTGGATTAGGGACCCTCATCTCCCTCTTTTTTTCTTTTTCTTTTTTTTCTTCTCCTCTTCTTCCTCTTTCTCCTGCTCTTCGTCTTGTTCACCTCCTCCTTCTGCACTTTTTTTTCCTCTTCCTCCGCTTCTTCTTCTTCTTCTTCACTTCTTCCTCTTCCTTCTCCTTCTCCACCTTCTTTCTTTGAAGATATATTCGTTACTCTTTTTTATTATTATTATCATTTTTTGCGTTTTGCCTTATTCTTCTTTCGTTCTCGCTTCTCGGCCGTTCTTCCAACTCACACTTGCTAGTACCTTGATGGAAATTTTTTTTTCTCTCTCTCTTTCTCTCTCCTCTCTCTCTCTCTCTTTCTCTCTCTCTCTCTCTCTCTCTCCTCTCTCTCTCTCTCGCTCTCGCTCTCGCTCTCGCTCTCTCTCTCTCTCTCTCTCTCTCTCTCTCTTTATCGTTTCGGTTCGTCTTATGGCAGTCAATGGATTCTTCCCACGTATCTTAAGGATTCTCTTTAGTTATTTTGCTCTTATCGCACCGTTTATCTCGCTAAAGGAAGTTTTAATTGAGGTTCCTTCTTATTATCTTTGTTTTTGTTTTTTGTCTTTTTTATTGATGTCCAATAGAGATTTTTTTTTTTTTTTTTTTTTTTTTTTTTTTTTTTTTTTTTTACTGTAATTTTCTTTTTGCTCTTTGAGATACATTCGTTTGAATAGGTATTTAGTAATTCTCTCTTTCTTTCTTTCTCTCTCTGTCTTTCTGCTTTCTTCTCTCCCTCTCCCATTCCTTCACTCCCTCCCTCAATCTTTCCCTCCACCCCAAATCCTTCTCTCCCTTGCTCCCTCCCTTCTTCAACCCTTCTCTCCCTCCCTCGCCGCCCCTCCCTTTTCACCTTCCATTCCTCCCTTCCTCCCTCCCCTAATCCTCCCCTCCCTCCTTCCCTCCCTCCCTTCCCTTTTCACCCTCCCACCCTCCCCTCCTTCCCTCCTTCCCCAGTCCCTCCCCCTCTCCCTCCCTCCCTCCCCCAATCCTTCCCTCCCTCCCTCCCCAGTCCCCTCCCTCCCTCCCCTCCCTCCCTCCCATCCCATCTCCACCACCCAAATTCCTTCCCATAACCTTTCGCCCCCCACCCACCTGTCCTCCCTCCCCTTCCCTCCCCTCCCTCCCCCCCCTCCACTCTCTCCCACCGCCAGGGACGCGGCCACACACAGAGGTCAAAGGTCACTGATATGCCCAGGTGCCCAAGGCCTAAAAAAGAGCCCAAGAGAGGAGATGCCGTTGACTTAAGAAATACTAAGGTCGTGGTATGGAGGATCAGCTGATGAGAACGATCCCGAATGGAACCTGTGATTATGATAATGCAGATTTATTTATTTATCTATTTATCTATTTATTTGTTTATTGTTATTATTATTATTTTTTTTTTTATTTTTTATTTTTTTTTTGGGGGGGGGTGACTGTTTTTTTGCGGCTGGGTAACTGTTTTTTTTTGGGGGGGGGGGGGGGGGGGGAGGGGGGGAGAAGTTACTGTTAGTATTCTGTTTATTTTTATTATTATTTTTAGTATTATCTATCTCTCTTCCTTTCTTTTCTGTTTTCATATCCCTCTTCTTCTGTTTGGTTTTCTCTCTCTCTCTCTCTCTTTCTCTCTCTCTCTCTCTCTCTCTCTCTCTCTCTCTCTCTCTCTCTCTCTCTCTCTCTCTCTCTCTCTCTCTCTCTCTCTCTCTCTCTCTCTCTCTCTCTCTCTCTCTCTCTCTCTCTCTCTCTCTCTCTCTCTCTCTCTCTCTCTCTCTCTCTCTCTCTCTCTCTCCTTCTCTCCTCTTTCTCTCCTCTCTCTCTCTCTCTCTCTCTCTCTCTCTCTCTCTCTCTCTCTCTCTCTCTCTCTCTCTCTCTCTCCTTCTCCACTCTCTCTCTCTCTCCCTCTCTGCTTTCTCTCACTCTTTCCCTTTCCCTCATTCTCCCTTTCTCACTTTCTCTGTTCCTATCCCCTTCTCTCATTCTTCCTCTCCCTTTCCTCCTTTATTTCCATCGTCATCTCTCTCTCTCTTTTGTCAATTTCTTTTTTTTCGTATCCTCCCCTTTCCTCTCCCTCTCTCATCTTCCATAAAAAACCTGAACAACCCAGCTACAAATATTTCCTCCCTCCTTTTCCCTCCCTCACACACAACAAATTATTCCATTACAAAAAAAGAAGAAAAAAAAAAGTAGAATTAAAAAAAAGGAAAAATATATATAAATAAAATTCCCCTTCCGAGATCCCCGATACCCCGCCAAATCACTCACACAAAAAAAGGAGAAAAAAAGAAGACAGAAAAAGAAAAAAAAGAAAAAGAAGAAAAAAAGAAAGTAAAAACAAGAAAAAGAAAAGCGAAAAAAACAAGAAAAAGAAAAACGAAAAAAAACAAGAAAAAAAAAAATGAAAAAAATAAAAGAAAACGAAAGAAAAGACAAAAGAAAACAAGGAAAAGAAAAAAAAGAAAAGAAAAAAAAAACGAAAGAGAGAGAGAGAGAAAAAAAAAAACTCAAGATCATTATAATTTCTCTTTCCTCCCCTTCCCACATATTTCGGGAAGCTGCAGGTCCCCGTTACCTCTGGCCAATCACGCGGGGAAGAGGAAGGTAATAAGGTAAACTTCGATTGATGCATAAAAAGGCAAAACAAAAAAAAAAGAAAAAAAAGAAGAGAAGATTGCAGATATTGTGGTCGTTCTAATAGGTATTGGAAAGTTGCATAAAAAGGTAAAAAAAAAAAGAAGATACGCAGACACGTACACACATACAAAAACACACACACACACACACACACACACACACACACACACATACGAACGCGCACACGCACATACACACACACACACACATACGAACGCGCACACGCACATACACACACACACACACACACACACATACGAACGCGCACACGCACATACACACACACGCACACACACACACACACACACACACACATACGAACGCGCACACGCACATACACACACACACACACACACACATACGAACGCGCACACGCACATACACACACACACACATACACACACACACACACACACACACGAACGCGCACACGCACATACACACACACACACGTACATACATACACACACACACACACATACGAACGCGCACACGCACATACACACACACACACGTCATCACTCTTCCTCATATATTCTGTAATTGAGAAATGCCTTTTTTTCGACGTTTCTCTTTTATTCCTATCCTGTATCTTTATTTCTTGATATTCATATATAGATAATATAAATAAAAACGTTTAATCTCTCGCCATCGTTATTTTCTTACCCTCAAAAACGTCTAAAAATTTTCTCCAAAATCTGTCCTTCGCGTCTGATTTTTTTCTCCAAAATCTGTCCTGCGCGTCTAAAAGTGTCTCCAAAATCTGTCCTGCGCGTCTAAAAATGTCTCCAAAATCTGTCCTGCGCGTCTAAAAATTTCTCCAAAATCTGTCCTTCGCGTCTAAAAATTTCTCCAAAATCTGTCCTTCGCGTCTAATTTTTTTTTTCAAAATCTGTTCTTCGCGTCTAAAAAAATTCTCCAAAATCTGTCCTTCACGTCTAAAAATTTCTCCAAAATCTGTCCTTCGCGTCTAAAAAAATTCTCCAAAATCTGTCCTTCGCGTCTAATTTTTTTCTTCCAAAATCTGTATTTCACGTCTAAAAAATTCTCCAAAATCTGTCCTTCGCTTTCCCTTGTTCATTTGTCTTCGCGCCCTCTGCAACATCAGTTACAGTTGCGCATTGCGAATTTTGGCTCTCTACGTCTCCCGTTATTGGCTTCGCTTTTGTGAATTCATGCTTTTAATTTTTCCTTGGGGGGGGGGGGGAGTTCGTCATGTTTTTTTTTTATTTTTCGGTCTTTCTCTTTCTTTTTTCGTCTCTGGTTTTGTCTTTGTCTTTCTGTCCTTTATCTCTCTTTCTTTGTCTTTCTATCCTTTATCTCTCTTTTTTTGTCTTTCTCTCTCTCTGTCTTTGCCTCTCTCTCTCTCCTCTGTCTCTCTCTTTTTCTCTGTCTGTCTGTCTCTTCTACTCCACCCTCTCTCTTCTTCTTGTTTTTCTCTCTCTCTCTCTCGCTTTTTTCTATGTCTGTCTGTCTCTCCAACTCCACCATCTCTCTTCTTCTTCTTCTCTACCCCTCTCTCTCTCTCTCCTTCTCCACCCCCTCTCTCTGCTTTCTCTCACTCTTTCCCTTTCTCACTTCCTCTATTCCTCTCCCCTTCTCTCATTCTTCCTCTCCCTTTCCTCCTTTATTTCCATCGTTATCTCTTCCTCCCGCTGTCACAACGAAGAAGAATGTCAGAATTGCCAATCACGATGATTAATGGCTTGGGTCTCACGAAATTATTAAATGTTTGTCTTTGTATTGTCGGGGCGGCTGCCATAAGCCTGTGCATTCGACACGTTAAAACGAAAACCTGATTGTATATGTATTATTATAATCTTTGGCGTGCGTTTCTCCTTCGTATTAAACAGATAGTATCTAACGTCGATGTTTTTATTTACGGAGGAAGGGGTAAAACAGTGCTAAAAAGGCAGGAATACGAAATGAAGATTCTTAATACTTAGATCCAACACGTTTTCCGATGATATCCCGGATGTAAACATTATCACGTGACCTTTGGAGCGATGACGT
>NC_091590.1:4263310-4268310 GCF_042767895.1 Penaeus vannamei
AAGAGAACAAGAACAAGAAAACAAACACAGAACAACAACAAAACACAAGAAAAAAAACACTAACAAACCGACACCCACTCCCTCCCCAAAATCGACGAGAGACCAAACCGGAAGAAGAACCCACCCGACAGTTTATTCTCCGAAATTCCCTTCTGTGTGTCTCTTCCTTCCCCCATTCATCTCTACCGCCTTTAGCCCCCCCCATCCCCCCAACCCCCCCACAAAACCCCCAGCCCCTCAAGGTCACCCACTCACAGCACGGGACTACAAGGTGTTCCTCTCAAGGTCTACCTCTGAGCAGGGATAGAACACCACCTTCTAGATGCTTCTAGATGTTGAGATTTCGATGAGTTCAGCCTCAAGGTTTAGCGTTCCGAAGACTGTTAACGGTGTCGTATTATTATTATTTTTTTCTAAATCTTCTAAAATCGGGTATTTTCGAAAACAGAGAGAGGGGTAATTGGAGGTTAAAAAGGGGGGAATAATGTTGATAACGGTGTCGTATTTTTTTTTTCTTTTTTTTTCCAAATCTTCTAAAATCGGGTATTTTCGAAAACAGAGATGAGAGTAATTGGAGGTTAAAAAGGGGGGGAATAATCTTGTGATTTGTATAATAGATGATTGTGTGTGAAAAGCGTTGATGTTAAGAGAGTCAATTCCAATTTTTTGTTCACATTATCATAACTGTTTCTTTTCGTTACGGAATCGATAGCGTTTTAGTATACGAAGAAAAATCGTGACATTTTTTTTTACCGCTTCGCCACACAAGGAAGAAAAAATGAGGAGATAATTAGTAATTGGGAGAACAAAGAAGACGAAGAAGAACTAGAAGAAGAGAAGAAGTGCTATAAGAGGAAGAGGAAGAATTAGAAGAAGAGAAGAAGAGAAGAAGAATTGCTATAAGAGGAAGAATTAGAAGAAGGAGAAGAAGAAGAACTAGAAGAAGAGAAGAAGAAGTGCTATAAGAGGGAGAAGAATCAGAAGAAGAAGAAGAAGAAGAAGACCCGATAAGACAACGAAGAAGAAGAAGAAATAGTTTTAATAGTAGTAAAAGTGGAATAATAAGAATACGAACAAAAGATAAGAATAAAACTAGAAATAAGACCAAACCAAGAAAATATCCCCAGCAGCTGCAATCTTAGAGGAAGAGGATGAAAGCGAGAAAAAAGAAAAAAAAACCCGTCTTGGCTAAGTGTCTTTCGTGGATCTCGGCGCCAGGAAAACGGTGATGGGAAGACCTTGACCATAGCATAGCCAGGACTCAAGAGATGGCATTCAGACACGCGGGAAAAGACCGTGAAATGATGGTCTTTGCGAAGACTCCTTGGCTAAGACTGGTAAGAGAGGTGGTGAAATACGTTTTTTTTTTTTTTTTTTTTTTTTTTTTGGGGGGGGGGGGGTGTTATGGTAGGTTATGGTAGGAAAATGGTTTGTTTTTATGTGGTTGTTATGAATGTATGTACGAGTATATACGGATATGTATGTATATACAGGAAGACTACGCACACGCATGTATATACACACAAAATACATACACAGACACACACAGACAAAACACGCGGACGTACACACACACAAAACACAAACACACACAGACAACACACAAACACACACAAACCACACACGCACGTACACACAAAACACACACAAACACACACCAAAAACCTCCCCCCACATACACTCCCCCCCCACAAACTTCCCGCCAACAAAAGTTCCGAAAACTGGGAAAAGGAAGGAAAAAGAAAGGAAAAAAAAAGAAAAAGTCTTTTTTTTTTCTTTCTCACCCTCTCTCGTATGCAACACGAGTCTCTCTGTGATTCTCCTTGGCCGGCCTCTGGAAGCCTCCTGAAGCCTCCGCACCCTGGTCGCTTATTAAGGGTTCCTTCCCGGGTACTCTCTCCTCTATGGGATCTTTAGCCCGGCCGGTTAAGAAGGTTTCTCGTCGGGATCGTGTGTTCCAATTTGGCGATCTCTCTCTCTCTTTTTCTTTTGTGAAATTTTTAAATGTTTAACAAAAATATATCTTTTTTATTCTTTTTGTGAAATTTTAAAATATCTATTCTTGTCTGTTGGGAAAGATATATTTCTTATTCTTTTTGTTTCTCTTCGGGGTTGTGTGTTCCAATTTGGCGATTTCTCTTTTTTTTAAGAATTTAGGAAAGATATTTCTTATTCTTTTTGTTTCTCGTCGGGATCGTGTGTTCCAATTTGGCGATTTCTCTCTCCTTTTTAAAGAATTTAAGAAAAATATATTTGTTCCAATTTGGCGATTTCTCTCTCTCTTTTTTAAAGAATTTAGGAAATATGTTTGTTCCAATTTGGCGATTTCTCTCTCTCTTTTAAGAATTTAAGAAAAATATATTTGTTCCAATTTGGCGATTTCTCTCTCTCTTTTAAGAATTTAGGAAATATATATTTGTTCCAATTTGGCGATTTCTCTCTCTCTTTTAAAGAATTTAGGAAATATATATTTGTTCCAATTTGACGATTTCTCTCTTTTATTTCAAGAATTTAGGAAAGATATATTTCTTATTCTTTTTGTTTCTCGTCGGGGTCGTGTGTTACAATTTAGCGATTTCTCTCTCTCTTTTAAGAATTTAGGAAAAATATATTTCTTATTCTTTTTGTTTCTCGTCGGGGTCGTATGTTCCAATTTGGCGATTTCTCTTTTATTTCAAGCATTTAAGAAAAACATATTTTTATTCTTTTTCTGAAATTTTAAAATATCCATTCTTGTCTGTTAGGAAAGATATATTTCTTATTCTTTTTGTGAAATGTTTAAAGATATATTTGTGTCTATTCCTGTATGTTTATCTGTTTTTCCTTCTTTCGCTGGCTGGCTGTTTCTGCTTCTCTCTCTCTCTCTGTTTATGTGTTCATATGTGTATGTCTCTGTCTGTTTGTCTCTCTCTCTTTCTTTCTTTCTTTCTCTATCTTTCTTTCTTTTTCTCTCTCTGTCTCTCCTTCTCTCTCTCGTTCTTTCTTTCTGTCTCTCCCTCTGTCTCTCTCTCTCCCTCCCTCCCTCTCTTTCTCTCTCTCTCTCTCTCACTCCTTTCCTCATTTCCGCCCTCCCTCCCTCCCTCTCCCTCACTCTCTCTCGCTCTCTTCCTCCCTCCCTCCCTCCCTCCCTCCCTCCCTCCCTCTCCCTCCCTCCCTCCCCTCTCTCTACCCCCTCAGCCTTTCCGCCCCCCCCCCCACCCTTCTCTCTACCTCTCTCCACTTCCTTCTCCTCCATATCCCCCTTTTTCCCCGTCCATCTCTCCTTCCCCCCCTTTCCTCCCCCTGCTTTCCCCATACGTAAGCCCCCACCCCCCCATCCCCCCCCCAGTTCCTCTATCCATGTAAGACCTTTGTTATACAAGTCTTTCTACAGTCTTAAGGCGACCGGCACGTGTCCATAAATGTTCTTTCAAGATGTTTTGTTCGCTGAAGAAGTGTGTCTCGGATAGCTTTTTTTTTTTTTTTTTTTTTTTTTTTTTTACGAGAGATTACGTATAGATGCCAGTTCATGTAATTGAATTTTGGATAATTCTTTCGTTCTTGATTTCAGGATGTTTTTCATTCTTGTTTTTTTTCTTCTTGTACAATTTCTTTTTTTTCCTTCTTCCTTGTCTTCTTCTTCTTCTTCTCTCTCTTTTTCTTCTTCTCTCATCCTCCTCTTCATCACCATTGTCATCATGATTATCATTATCTTCCTCTTCTTCATTTTTTTTCATTCCTCTTTCTCTTCTTCATTTCTCTCTTCCTCTTCCTTTTTTATTCTTCTTTTTCTTCTCTCTCTTCTTCCTCTTCCTTTTACCATTCCTCTCCTTCTTCTTTTTCTACCTTTTTTCATTCTTCTTCTTCTTCTTCTCCCTCCTCTTTTTTCCATTCCTCTTCATCTTCTTCTTCTTCGTCTTATTCTCTGCCATATCATAAAACATCAGAGTTTGACCAACTTACAATCCCTCTTACAACTGTCTTTTGTTTGCCTCTATGCCACTATCTCTTTGATTGGCTGCCTTTTTCTTTCTCTTCTTTTCTCCTTTTCCCTCCTTCTCTTCTTCCTTTTTTCATTCCTCTTCTTCTTTTCTTCTTCTTCTTCTCCATCTCCCTCTTCTTCCTTTTTTTCATTCCTTTTCTTCCTCTTCTTCTTCTTCTTCTTCTCCCTCCTCCTCTTCTTCCTTTATTTAATTCCTCTTCTTCTTCTTCTTCTACATTTCCTCTTCTTCCTTTACTTAATTCCTCTTCTTCTTCTCCATTTTCCTCTTCTTCCCTTTTTCATTCCTCATCTTTTTCTTCTCCATTTTCCTCTTCTTCCTTTATTTAATTCCTCATCTTTTTCTTCTCCATTTTCCTCTTCTTCCTTTATTTAATACCTCTTCTTCTGCCTTTTGTTTGCCTCTTTGCCACTATCTCTTTGATTGGCAGTCGAGGTTATGTTGAAGTGTGGGTTATGAAGCTGCGATGAAGCCAGATATGTGTTCGTATGCGTGGCTTTGTGTTAAGTTAAGGGTTATGTATACACGGTCCTCACACAGGGAGGGATGTGTGTGTGTGTTTATTTACTTATATATCTATATGTGTGTGTGTGTGTGTGTGTTTGTGTGTGTGCGAGTTTATGTGTGTGTGTGTGTGTGTAATTATTTATTTACTTATCTATCTATCTATCTATCTATATATGTCTCTGTGTGTGTGTATTTGTGTGTGTTTGTTTGTTTGTGTGTGTGTTTGTGTGTGTGTGTGTCTGTATGTATGTGTGTACATGTGTATGTGTGTGTGTACCTTCACACTTAAATCCCCACATATAATCATACGAAACCAAATCACTCACACTTTCTCTCACTTTTACCACAACGCTCACCACTTTCTTCCACTGTCCCTCCTCCTCCTCTTCCTCTTCTTCTTCTTCCTCTCCATCCCTTCCCCCCCCCCTCCCCCCCTCCCCCCCTTTTATCTGACTCCCGCTGACCATGTGTGCTCATCTCACGCCCGCGGTCAGGAGTCAAGGCCGCCCATTC
>NC_091590.1:4273310-4275810 GCF_042767895.1 Penaeus vannamei
GGAGGAACAGGCAGAGAGTCGGGGCTGTCTCGGATGAGGACAAAAGGATGGATGAGGAGGAGGAGGAACAGGCAGAGAATCGAGGAGGAGGAGGAACAGGCAGAGAATCAGGGCTTTCTCGGATGAGGATAAAAGGATGGATGAAGAGGAGGTGGAACAGGCAGAGAGTCGGGGCTGTCTCGGATGAGGATAAAAGGATAGATGAGGAGGAGGAGGAACAGGCAGAGGCGCCGGGACGAGGGAGAGGAGGGCATAGCCAAGGCACTTCTCCTTTCCAGTACACCCTCCCTCAGTCACGCATCGCTGGGACCTCGTCGGCTGGGAATACGTCCTTCGGGAATCCTTTCTCTCCTTTTGCCGCTTAGCCGAGACGTTGCCCGGAAAGGCAGGAGACAGGACCCCCCGCCCTTCTCCCCCCCCTAATTAACCCCCTCCCTTATAGGACCCCCAACCCTCCCTTTCCCCTCAACAAGACCCCATCCCTTCCCCTTACAGCACCCCACCCCTTCCCCTTACAGAACTCCCACCCTTCTTCCCCCCTTACAGAAACCCCCCACCCTTCGCCCCTACA
Organism: Penaeus vannamei; assembly: GCF_042767895.1. NCBI lineage: Eukaryota > Metazoa > Arthropoda > Malacostraca > Decapoda > Penaeidae > Penaeus > Penaeus vannamei. Next base: position 4,273,882 of record NC_091590.1, read on the forward strand.
GAACACCAACCCTATCCCCCCCACCCTTCCTCCCCTACAGAACCCCCCACCCCTTCCTTCCCCTACAGACCCCCCCAACCCTTCCTCCCCTACAAACCCCCCACCCCTCCCTTCCCTTAAAGAACCCCCTCCATCCCTGACCCCCTCCCGACTCTGACCTTGACGAGGGCCGGACACAGGCGAGGGACCGGCCCACAAGACCCCGTGTAAAGCTCGCTCGGCGCAGAGGAATCTCGCTTACAGATTTATGGGCGATCGCTGTAATGGAAGAGTCACGGAGGAGGAGGAGACGGAGAGGGAGAGAGACGGAGAGGGGGCGAGGTATGGAGGGGAGAGAGAGGGGGAGAGAGAGAGAGAGAGAGGGACGTTTTCGAATCCCGCGAGTCGTCATCATGTCCAAACTTCTGAAATGTCTTTATTTCTTGAAGATGTTTAATCTATCAAGAATTTTTAAAAATAAACATAAACGCCCCCAGAAAACGTGAAATAAATCTTTATTTCTCGAAGATTTTTCAACCTATCAAGAATTAAAAGAAAATGAACATAAACAACCCTAAACAGTGGAAAAAGAACGTGAAATAAATACCTAATAAATACCTATTTCTTCAAGATATTCAGCTCATCAAGAATTGTAAAAAATAAACATAAACCCCCTGTCGTAATCATTCCCAAATCTCTCTCACACATGTTGCATCTATGTAAGAATTCAATAAATAGATAAATAAAAATAAACCCTAGACAGTGAAAATCTCACACATTTTTTCATCTATCTAAGAATTCAATAAATAAATAAATAAAAATAAACCCTAGACAGTGAAAATCTCTCTCACGCATTTTTCATCTATCCAAGAATTCAATAAATAAATAAAAATAAACCCTAAACAGTGAAAAAAACAACAACAAAAACACGTGAATTAACAAATACCACAGACGTTATTCCCTCCACCCGCGCCTCACGACCTCCGCTGCCTCATTCGTAAGCATTACCCGAATAACCAAGGTCGCGGCACCCGAGGAAGACCTCACGAAGGAATGGAAATGACATTAACCTTCCTGGTAAGCACTCCCTTGCACCCGATACAACGACCATTATGTATTCGGTCCACCAAATAGAACGGCCACTGCGCATTCGATCCATAGCGTCAAATAACCCGATAGAACGACCATTCCGTATTCGGTCCACCAGATAGAACGACCATTACGCATTCGGTCCACCAGATAGAACGACCATTACGCATTCGGTCCACCAGATAGAACGACCATTACGCATTCGGTCCACCAGATAGAACGACCATTGCGAATACGGTCCACCAGATAGAACGACCATTGCGAATACGGTCCACCAGATAGAACGACCATTGCGCCTTCGATCCACCAGATACAACGACCACTACTTATTCGATCCATACGTCAAGTAACCCGATACAACGACCACTACGTATTCCGTATTCCATCCATAGCGTCAGGTCACGGCAAGATGGAGGCCTAAAGCGTAATTATCGAGTAATATGGCTAATAAATGAGTAATAACCACGACAATACTCAACCACTCTCGCTCTCTCTCGCTCTCTCTCGCTCACTCTGGCTCTCTCTCGCTCACTCTGGCTCTTTCTCGCTCTCTCTCGCTCACTCTCGCTCTCTCTCGCTCACTCTCGCTCTCTCTCGCTCACTCTCGCTCACTCTCGCTCTCTCTCGCTCACTCTCGCTCTCTCTCGCTCACTCTCGCTCTCTCTCGCTCACTCTCGCTCTCTCTCGCTCACTCTCGCTCTCTCTCGCTCACTCTCGCTCTCTCTCGCTCACTCTCGCTCTCTCTCGCTCACTCTCGCTCTTTCTCGCTCTCTCTCGCTCTCTCTCGCTCACTTTCGCTCTCTCTCGCTCTTTCTCGCTCGCTCTCGCTCTTTCTCGCTCGCTCTCGCTCTCTCTCGCTCA
>NC_091590.1:4285810-4290810 GCF_042767895.1 Penaeus vannamei
GATAATGTAAAGAATTTTCAAATATATATATTTTTTCCCGTACACTGCATGGGTACCGCGAAAAGAGAAATGGGGGTGAAGGGAGAACGAGAGAAAGGGAGAGGGAGGGAGGGAGGGAGGGAGAAGGAAAGAGAGAGAGAGAGAGAGAGAGAGAGAGAGAGAGAGAGAGAGAGAGAGAGAGAGAGAGAGAGAGAAATTGAGAGAAAGCGAAAGAGAAAGAGAGAGAAAGATAGAATGTGAAAGCGAGAGTCGAACCACACAGTGTAAAATTTATTCCTAGAAATTAAAAATTCAATACTATCATTAAATCTCTACAAAGACAAATAAACTGTTCAGCTCAGGGTTCTTTTTTAAACCGTGCTTGAAGCTCAGTAACAGCCGGCTGTATTGAACACAAGCAAGAAAGACCTAGGCCTACATTTCTCAGTCAACACATTAGGCATTAGTTGACGTAGGCCGACTTAAAGAAACCTTTTTTTTTAACAATTATACATTCGTCGAATCTCCATGAAATACATATCACATCAATTCAATATAATCTCTCTGATAAATTCCGTCTCTGAGCCCGCTCAGAGAACCTCCTTAGCAAGTAACCTTAAAAATCTTAAAGTAAATATTCCTGTGCCGGCAGGTGGAATGAATGCTCTTTCGGACTTATTCTCCTAACAGTGGGCCGCGGAAACGTTCTAGTGTAATTTGGTTATGATAAGAATTTTATCGCGGTACTGAATTTTGGTACATCCTTATCGTTAATACCAGAAGTGGATAGACTAAAAGATAATAATAAAAGAACCAACGTAAGGACAATATCCCTTAACCATTATATCGGTATCTACAGAGCTTCTATGCCCTGGTTGTAAGCTGTATCTTTACTCCCTGCCCATTTTCGTGCTGTGACGATTACTATTCCGACGAGACCTACTAGAACTCCGAATAACAAGATGGCCGAAGTAGCAGATAAGGACAGTATTGAGTAGTTTTTAGAAGAGTAAACCTGCTCCCCTCTTTGAGGTGTTTCACTACCCACAGCGGACCTTCTGTGTCGTCTCAATGGCATTTCACTGTCGTATTCTACTGGCACATCCTCAATCACCGCCTGAGCATCACGGAGCGGTAGAACTAGGCGACCGTTATTTGGCATCTCCACCAGAAGATTCTCACCCTCCGTGTCCACAACTATATGTCCTGATTTGGCTTGGGGTGCTTCAACTAGCTGCTGCACGCCCACGCTCACCATCATTGACTTGCTCTCATCCACCTCACGACGCCCTCTCACACGATTACGAGGACGCGGGGCTGGCTGGTACAACCCTGGAGCAAATGAGATAGTTTTCGTTATTATGGAGAAATGTAAATTGTGATGGCAGGATTAACTAACTAAATGGCGTGGCTTCAATCACGTGCCCATACCCTGTGATTTTAGTTTATAAATCTTGTTTACATCCGTGGCATTAGGCTTATGTTATTGTAATGAAATTATGTTGAGTAGTGATAATGGTATTTAAAGAAAAAAAAAATCAAATTTTATGAAATGGGATAGACAAGAGGCCAGGACTTTGGTGATTGATTACTTAGTTGATGTGCAAATGTACATGTAAGAGGTGTTTGTAAACTATTACAGCTGTTAATACATAAGCAAAGTTGATAAAGAAAACTTACAGTGCTCATGGGTTAATTGATACTAAAATTATACTAGTCACAGATTCATTACATTGCAGGTAATAGTTTTCCTATACTTCTTTAAACTGACTGACTTACAACTGTGAGACACTTCATCAGAATGCAAGGAACTGTACCAAAGGAGAAACATTTACTTACATGAATGGAAAGCATGATATTTGGGATCCTTGTCGCCATGGAAATCTTGGTCATGACTGGGCTTCTTTGTTGTAAATGTAAATTGGTTTGAACCATCTCCTACTTGGGTCGTTGGTCGAGCTGTAGGACGAGTAGTAGGCTTGAGAGTAGGGCGAGTGGTAGGCTGAGGGCATCTTGGATCTCTGGAGCCTGGTGTACATCTGAAAGGACGAGGTGTCGTAGGGCACCTTGGATCATTTGTACCAGGGACACATATTGGCTCAGATGGAATAACACACTCTGGATCAGTTGACCCAGGTGGGCAAGTAACACTTGGTTGACGACATCGAGGATCTTTGGAACCTGGTGTACAGAAGAAAGTAGTGGTAGGTTGTGGAGTTGTTTCGCTTCTGCATCTTGGGTCAGGAGAACCAGGATAACAATTGGGTCTTGAAGTTGTTGGTTGAGGACATCTTGGGTCTCTAGAACCTGGCAAGCACTTGAACTGAGTAGTTGGCTTAGGTGTAGGTCTTGGAGTTGTCTGTCGACACTGTGGATCTGTTGAACCAGGGTAGCATGTGGGTCTAGATGTAGTTGGTTGAGGGCATCGAGGATCTCTTGAACCTGGTACACAACGGAAAGGAGTGGTGGGTTGAGTTGTTGGTTTTGGCGTAGGACGTGGAGTTGTTCTGGGACACTGAGGATCTGTTGAACCAGGAAGACATCTGGGTTTGGATGTAGTTGGCTGAGGACATCTTGGATCCCTAGAACCTGGTACACAACGGAAAGGAGTGGTGGGTTGAGTTGGTCTTGGCGTAGGACGTGGAGTTGTTCTGGGACACTGAGGATCTGTTGAACCAGGATAACATCTAGGTCTAGATGTAGTTGGTTGAGGACATCTCGGATCCCTAGAACCTGGACGGCAAGTAAATTGCGTAGTTGGAGTAGTAATAGGCCGTGGGGTTGTGGGTTGAGGGCAGCGAGGATCTCTGGATCCTGGGACACAGAAGAACTGAGTGAAACCTGGGTTTGGAGTAGTAGGTTGCTGGCATCTTGGGTCCTTTGAACCTATTCTACAAGTAAACTGAGTAGTTGGCCTAGTAGAAGGGCGTGGAGTTGTTGCCTTTGGACACCTAGGATCCCGAGCACCAGGATAACAGTTAGGAGGAGCTGTTGTTGGTTTTGGTGTAGGGCGAGTTGTAGGTTGTGGACATCTTGGATCCCGAGCACCAGGATAACAGTTAGGAGGAGCTGTTGTTGGTTTTGGTGTGGGACGGGGTGTTGTTGGCTGTGGGCATCCTGGATTTCTTGATCCTGGGAAACATACTGGACGTGATGTTGTGGGTTCACGGCATCGAGGATCTTTGGAACCTGGTGTACAGAAGAAAGTAGTGGTGGGTCTAGATGTAGTTACTGGTAGACATCTTGGATCAGATGATCCAGGAAGGCAGGTGAATTGTGTAGTAGGCTGTGTAGGACGTGGAGTTGTTGGTCTGGGACACTGAGGATCTGTTGAACCAGGATAACATCTGGGTTTGGATGTAGTTGGCTGAGGACATCTTGGGTCCCTAGAACCTGGCAAGCACTTGAACTGTGTAGTTGGCTTGGGTGTAGGTCTTGGAGTTGTCTGTTGACACTGTGGATCTGTTGAACCAGGATAACATCTGGGTCTAGATGTGGTAGGTTGAGGGCATCGAGGATCTCTTGAACCTGGTACACAACGGAAAGGAGTTGTGGGTTGAATTGTTGGTCTGGGCGTAGGACGTGGAGTTGTTCTTGGACACTGAGGATCTGTTGAACCAGGATAACATCTGGGTCTTGATGTAGTTGGTTGAGGGCATCGAGGATCTCTTGAACCTGGTACACAACGGAAAGGAGGCGTGGGTTGAGTTGTTGGTCTGGGCGTAGGACGTGGAGTTGTTCTTGGACACTGAGGATCTGTTGAACCGGGATAACATCTGGGTCTAGGTGTAGTTGGTTGAGGACAGCGTGAATCTGTGGAACCAGGGCGACAGATGAATTGTGTAGTTGGAGCAGGCGTTGGTCGTGGAGTTGTAGGTTGAGGACAGCGAGGATCTCTGGATCCTGGGACACAAAAGAATTGGGTAAAGGTGGGTTTTGGGGTAGTTGGTGTCTGGCATCTTGGATCCTTTGAGCCTTGCCTGCAAGAGAACTGGGTGGTTGGTCTAACTGTAGGACGAGTTGTAGGTGTTGGACATCTTGGATCCCGAGCACCAGGATAACAGTTAGGAGGAGCTGTTGTTGGTTTTGGTGTAGGACGGGGTGTTGTTGGCTGTGGGCATCCTGGATTTCTTGAGCCAGGGAAACACACAGGTCTGGGTGTTGTGGGTTGAGGGCATCGAGGATCTCTTGAACCTGGTACACAACGGAAAGGAGTGGTGGGTCGAGGAGTTGTTGGTTTTGGCGTAGGACGCGGAGTAGTTTGTGGACACTGTGGATCTGTTGAACCAGGATAACATCTAGGTTTAGATGTAGTTGGCTGAGGACATCTTGGATCCCTAGAACCTGGCAAGCACTTAAACTGAGTAGTTGGCTTAGGTGTAGGTCTTGGAGTTGTTTGTCGACACTGTGGATCTGTTGAACCAGGATAACATCTGGGTCTAGATGTGGTAGGTTGAGGACATCTTGGATCTCTAGATCCTGGTACACAACGGAAAGGAGTGGTGGGTTGAGTTGTAGGTCTGGGCGTAGGACGTGGAGTTGTTCTTGGACACTGAGGATCTGTTGAACCAGGATAACATCTGGGTCTCAATGTGGTAGGTTGAGGACATCTCGGATCCCTAGAACCTGGACGGCAAGTGAATTGTGTAGTTGGAATAGTAATAGGTCGAGGGGTTGTAGGTTGAGGACAGCGAGGATCTCTGGATCCTGGGACACAGAAGAACTGAGTGAAACCTGGGTTTGGAGTTGTTGGCTGCTGGCATCTTGGGTCCTTTGAACCTATTCTACAAGTAAACTGAGTAGTTGGCCCAGTAGAAGGGCGTGGAGTTGTTGCCTTTGGACACCTAGGATCCCGAGCACCAGGATAACAGTTAGGAGGAGCTGTTGTTGGTTTTGGTGTAGGGCGAGTTGTAGGTTGTGGACATCTTGGATCCCGAGCACCAGGATAACAGTTAGGAGGAGCTGTCGTTGGCTTTGGTGTAGGGCGGGGTGTTGTCAGTCCACGACACCTAGGGTCGCTC
>NC_091590.1:4298310-4300810 GCF_042767895.1 Penaeus vannamei
TTTATATAGTATTAAGTTCAGGCTGTAATTATAGGACTCTTCTGGGAGTAAGGAAAGAGAAAAAAAGAGTTGAGGGGGTTTTATATAGTATTATAACATTCGTCTGGGAGCCAGGAAAGAGGAAAAAAAAAAGAATTAAGGGGGTCTTATACATTATTAAGTTCGCACCGTAATTATAGGACTCATCTAGAAATAGGGAAAGAGAGAAATAAGAGTTGAGGGGGTTTTATATATTATTAAGTTTTATATAGTATTATAGGACTCGTCTGGGAGCAAGGAAAGGGAAAAAAAGAGTTGAGTTTTTTTATATAGTATTGAGTTCACGCCTAAGGTAAAGGCAAAGAAAAAAGGTAATAATAAGGTAAAAAAGAGTTTTTTTTAACTATTAAGTTGTCGCCTAGGGTAAAGGTAAACAAAGGTAATAATAAGGTAAAGAAAAAAAGAGTTAAGGGGGTTTTATATAGTATTAAGTTCGCGACGTAATTATAGGACGTCTGGAAATAAGGAAAGAAAAAAAAAAGAGTTGAAGGGGTTTTATATAGTATTAAGTTTTATTTAGTATTATAGGACTCGTCTGGGAGCAAGGAAAGGGAAAATAAGAACTAAGAGGGTTTTATAAAGTGTGGAATATACGCCGTAATTATAAGGACTCATCTAGAAATAGAGAGAGAGAGAGAAAAAAAGAGTTGAGTGGGTTTTATTTAGTATTAAGTTTTATTTAGTATTATAGGACTCGTCTGGGAGCAAGGAAAGAGAAAAAAAAAGAGTTGAAGGGGTTTTATATAGAACTAAGTTCACGCCTAAGGTAAAGGTAAAAAAAGGAATATTAAGGTAAAAAAAAAGTTTAGGGGGTTTTAAAGATAATAATAAAGTCAAGAAAAAGAGTTTAGGGTATTTTACATAGAATTAAGTTCACGTCTTAGGTAAAGATAAAGAAAATAAGTAATTATAAGGTAAATAAAAAAGAGTTAAGGGGATTTTTATATAGTGGAAAGTTCATCCTGTCATTATATTTGTGGCCATTGAGTCATTACTTCATAATAATTCGTAGCATTTAGGATTGATTTCGTACGGTATTTTACGCATTAATCCCTCATACTCAGTGTTTTTTTTACGAATAAATCCCTCATACTCAGTGTTTTTTACGAATAAATCCCTCATACTCAGTTTTTTACGAATAAATCCCTGATATTTTGCGTTTTTCACGAATAAATCCCTCATACTCAGTGTTTTTTACGAATTAATCCCTCATACTCAGTGTTCTTTTACGACTAAATCCCTGATATTTTGCGTTTTTTACGAATAAATCCCTCATACTCAATGTTTTTTACGAATTAATCCCTCATACTCAGTGTTTTTTTTTACGAAATAATCCCTCATACTCAGTGTTTTTTTACGAATAAATCCCTCATACTCAGTGTTTTTTTTGCGAATAAATCCCTCATACTCAGTGTTTTTTACGAATTAATCCCTCATACTCAGTGTTTTTTACGAATTAATCCCTCATACTCAGTGTTTTTTACGACTAAATCCCTGATATTTTGCGTCTTTTACGAATAAACCCCCATATTCAGTGTTTTTTACGACTAAATCCCTCATATTCAATGTCTTTTACGACTAAATCCCTCAAATCCCTGATATTCAGCGTTTCCTGTACTTACATTCGGGTAGGTCCCTCGTTGTATGTCCATCCAGCACTTGACGTCATCTCCCTCAAAACGGGTCTGAACTACTTCCAACATGGACACTTGTAGAGGCTTGAAATTGACTGCCTTGTTGTAGCTGCCGGTCCAGACACATGAGATTTTCTTGGCTGTGTCCCATACTTCCTGTAGATAGTAGAGGGAGGCTGTTAGAGTGGGTTGTGTAGGTTTTTCTGTTTGTTTGTTTGTTTTGGGAAGTGTGGTTGGTTGGGTGATTTTCATATGGTAGCCCTCGTCCTCAATTCATCACTCTCCTCCCCTCCCCTCCTCTCCATCCACGTTCACTCCCCTCTTTCCCCTCAACCTCACCTCCCCTTCCTATCCTCGCTATCCTCCCCTACCTATCTCCCCTCTTCTCCTCTCCCTTCCCCTCCCCACACCTCCCATCCCCTCCCCACACCTCCCCTCCCTCCGCTACCCTCCTCCCTTTTCCCCTCCCAACCCACCTCCCTTCCCCCTTTTCCCTCACCCTCACCTCCCCTCCTCCCCCCTTTCCCCTACCCTCCCTCCCTTCCTCCCCTTCCTCCCTCCCCTCACCCCTTCCCCATCCCCCCTACCCCCACCCACCCTCCCCTCCCCCCCCTCTCCCCACCCCCTTCCCCCTCCCTCCTTCCTCCCCCTTCCCCCTCACCCTCCCCATCCCCCTCCCCTCCCCCTTATCTTCCTCCCCTCCCCCTTATCTTCCTCCCCTCTCCCCTCTTCTCCCCATCCTCCCCTCTCCCCTCCTCTCCCCACCCTACCTACCTGAACGGCCGGGTCCATCTGGAATATGACAGTGTTGGAGACCTCTGTGTCGC
>NC_091590.1:4323310-4328310 GCF_042767895.1 Penaeus vannamei
GGCTCTGTTGAACCTCTTCTGTTCACGCCCACGCACGTAATGTAGGTTTCTTTCACTCTTTCTCTCTGTTTATCTATGTCTACCTGTTTATCTTTTTATCCACCTTTCTTTCTTTCTCTCTCTGAATCTATCTTTCTCTCTCTCTCTCCCTCTCTACCTGTCTATCTTTCTATCTACCTCTCTCTCTCTCCCTCCCCTTTCTCTCTCTCTCTACCTGTCTATCTATCTATCAACCTCTCTCTCTCTCTCCTTGTCTCCCTCTCTCTCTCTCTCTCTCCTTCTCCCCCTCCCTTCTCTCTCTCTCTCTTTCTCTACTCATCTATATCTCTATTTATTTTGTATCATTCGTGGTCTGTTCCTATGACAATTTGTCTGTCATACTCTCCCTCATTCTCATTCTCTCTATCTCTCTACCTATCTATCTATCTCTTCATGACTACATATTTTTATATTTTTTTTGTGGTATGTTCTTATGTCAATCTGTCTATCATACTCTCTCCTTCTCACTCTCTCTTATACACACACTCTGTCTATCTATCTCTCTTTCCCTCTATTTCTTCCAATTTTCTTTCAGTATAAAAAAAAAAGTTAAGTATCTCATGTTAAATTCTATTCCACGGCTTTCCTTGCCTTTTGCTCGCCTTATCACACGGCTGCCATCATCACTTTTAATTCCTGGACCTGTTCTCGTTTTCTACTTTCTCCTTCGCTTTTCCCTCTCTTTCTCATTTTCTCATAACACCCCTCCCTCCGCCCTACCCCCACCACATACACATTTCCCCCCATAAAATGTCCTATTTTTCTATGTAAAAAAGTTACCTCCCCCAACACACATTTTACTTATTTTTTTCCCCTAAATTCTCCTATTTTTCTATTATATATATATATATATATATATATATATATATATATATATATATATATATATATATATATACATATACATATATATCCCTCCCAAACACACACACATTTCTCCTTTTCTTTCTTTTTTCCCTCAAATTTCTTATTTTTCTGTTCTTAAAAAAATCTAACCCCTTGTTTCTCCAGCTGACTCCCTCCCCTGCCTTGACCTCCGCTGACCTGCTGACCCAACCAAGGAGCGGAGATGAGGAAAGGGGGAAGAGGGAGAGGGAGAAGAGGGAGAGGGGGATAAGGAAGAGGAGGAAGGGATAGGAGAGGAAAGGGAGAGGGGGCAAGGAAGAGAGATGGAGGAGGAGGAGGAGGGGAGAGGAGAGGAGAAGGGAAGATATACCAGAAGATAGAGGGGGAGAGGAAGAAGAAAAAGGAGGAGGAAGGAGAGGGAGAGGAAGAAAGAAATGGAGAAGGGAGGAGAAGGAGAGGAGAAAACAAAAATGGAGAAAGAGATAAGAAGGAAGAGAAAGAATAGAAGAGGACAGAGAATGAGGAAAAAAGACAAGGGAGGTATAACAAGAACGAAAGAAGAGTAGAAGACGAGGAAAAAAAAGGCCAGGAAAAAGAAGAAGGAGAAAGGAGAAAAGGACAGGAGAAAGAAAAAGAGAACGATCGGAAACAAGAATAAGAGAAAAAAAAAGGAACGATTGAAGGAAGAGGAGATAGGATCTAGGACACTCCCATAAGGACACGAGTCAGTTCCGAGTGTCAGACGAGGTGATGTCAGCCAAGCACAGGTCGCTGCCAATTGCGAAACAGCTGACGAAGAGGCTGTCAGCTGCTGACATCTTGGCGCTTGGGAGACAGGTTTCGGGGGCGTCAGAGGACCTGTTTTTACGTGCAGCTAAAGCAATGTATCTATGTGTTTGTCTCTAAGTATATATATATATATATATATATATATATATATATATATATATATATATATATATATATATGCATATATATATGCATATACATACATACATACATATATATATATATATATATATATATATATATATATATATATATATATATATGTGTGTGTGTGTGTGTGTGTGTGTGTGTGTGTGTGTGTGTGTGTGTGTGTGTGTGTGTGTGTATGTATATATATATATATGTATATATATATAATATATAATATACATAATATATAATATATATATATATATATACACGTGTGTGTGTGTGTGTGCACATACATATACATGCGTAAAAAAACATGCATATATATATATATATATATATATATATATATATATATATATATATATATATATATACATATATTATATATATATATATATATATATATATATATATATATATATATATATATATACATATATATATATGTGTGTGTGTGTGTGTGTGTGTGTGTGTGTGTGTGTTTTGTACGTGTTTATGTATCAAGCATTTATGTGTATGTACATACGCATACACACACTCACGAAAATACATACATACATACATACATACATACATATATATATATATATATATATATATATATATATATATATATATATATATATATATATATATATATCCCTCCTCATATCCCCAACCATCCATCACTCCACTCTTCCGCAACCTACGTGCCCGTCCTGCCAAAGCCTAAGTAAGCAAGTACTTCCTCGGCCTTTGCGGACGGCAGCCATCGACCCGCTCAGATTCTGCGGGTGTCAACGCGCCATAACCACTCGAATGGCGTCGGCAGCCCCCCTGTCCCCGCAGCGTCGACGCCATCACTGTGACAGCGACGCATTAAAGCTCAGATATACAACGGGGGCAATTAAGCTAGAGCGTGAGTGACAAGCGAGTGGGAGGAATCGGGAGACGGGGCGGGATGGGGGTTTGTGGCGATCCTTGCATAGATTTTACGTGGGTGTGGGCGTAGGCGAGGGGCGTGCATATATAATGGTGGTGGGCGTGAAGATTAGTAGGTGTCCCAATCGGCTGGTAGGGAGGTGCCCCGTCATCTCTCGCTCGTGAAAGTCGTATTTACAGGAGGTTTTGACGTTCATCAAGGCGGTTCTGTGGAGTTTATGAGATCGCTTTGTTTACGTGGCTACTGCAGGGATCTTGAATATAAATATTTTCCCTTTTGTTTTTGTTGAAGAGACCGTTTTATTTTACTAGAGGATCTTGTGTATAAATATTTTCCCTTTTATTTTTTGTTTAAGGGACCGTTTTATTTCACTGCAGGGATTTTGTATATAAATATTTCTCCTTTTGTTTTTGTTTAAGAGATCGTCTTATTTTACTGCAGGGATCTTGTATGTAAATATTTCCCCTTTTGTTTTTTGTTTAAGAGATCACTTTATTTACGTAGCTACTGTATTAGGTCATATATGTATACATATATATATGTATATATATATATATATATATATATATATATATATATATATATATATATAAAAGGTTTATCCCTTTTTTTACTATCTTAAAAGAGATCTTTTGTTTACGTGGCTACTGTATAGAGGTCTTATATTTAAATATTTCCCTTTTATTTTTGTTTAAGAGATCTCGTATATAGATATTTTTCTTTTATTTCTACCGAGAGTTTAAGAGATCCTTTTGTTTACGTTTTTAGTGCAGGGATCTTCTATATAAAGAGGAATTCGTATCTGATGAAAATGGCGGTTGAATTTTCTCTTCTTTTGATATAATTAAATGAATGAATGAATGAAAATACAGAATAAAAAAATAAATGAATAAATAGAAAAAAACAAGGAGATTAGAGACACGGAGATATGTTATTTAAAAACGTAAAAGGCTTCACAATCAAATTAAAAAGCAATTCCAGATATTCAAACGATAATATAATAGGCCTTTGATATCGATCAATCAAATGAACTGTTATTAATCGTTTCGACAAGGAATTTAATTGTGTTACGTTATCGGAAATGTTATCAATATATTTCAATTATTGTGATGTTGCCAATTAAGATAGAAAGGAACAGATATCGATTGAGATAAAGAAATATAAAAAAAGTGAGTGACGTGGCGGAATTCTCTAGTTTTTATATATAAATAAATGTTATTTTTTATACAGAGAAAACGGGGGTTGTGCCTTCCATTCAGACTCTCATTTGATCATTATTTTAAGAAGAATGGTAGAAATTCTTTTGTAATTTAGTCGACCATTCAAAGTACAGATCATTTCTCCGTTGATTAAAAAGAAAGAAAAACAATAATGTTGATAATAATTACTAACAATAACAAAGGTAAAGATAAAAGTAAAAATAATACTGATGATGAAATGATACGGATTATAATGATAATGATAATAATAATGATAAGAATGATGATAAAGTAATAATGATTACATAATAATAGTGATAATAATAATAGTAATAATAATGATGATGATAATGATAATAGTAATGATAATGATGATGATAATAGTAATAATAATGATGATAATGATAATAGTAATGATAATGATAATAGTAATAATGATCATGATTATAATCATTATAACATCAGTGGCAAAAGCGATGATAAACAACTATCTACTTTCTCATCCATATCCCCAATTCATTATCCCAAAGGGCACGCCAGCCACCCAGACCTTCCCTCATAATAAGGAAAGGTCGAGGAAGCAGCGACGGGCGGAGGAGAGAGACGGGCGGGCGCGCGATCCGTCCGTCCTCCTCAAAGGTCAAGCGGCTAATGAGGCCTTTAACACTCCGTCCTGACATTACGCCTCGTGATAGGTCCGTCGGCACGCGAGACGAGCATCGAGAAGCGCACTTTATGGCGGGCTTTTACGCTCGGGGTAAAATAAGGGTTTATGGATGAAATAAGAGGTACTAGAGGGAGAAATGTTGCTAGATGGGAAAGAAAAAAAATCGGTTTGATATATATTAGTGTTGTATTCCCGCGAAAGTTCGTTCGGGAGTTTTTAAAAGAAAGACAAAAGAGCGTCGAGAAGCGCACTTTATGGCGGGCTTTTACGCTCGGGGTAAAATAAGGGTTTATGGATTAGATAAGAGGTACTGGGGGGAGAAATGTTGGTAGAAAGGTTAAGAAAAATATTTGGGTTTGAAGGAGTTTAGTTTTAAATAGAGTTTTGCATTCCCGCGAAAGTTTGT
>NC_091590.1:4333310-4338310 GCF_042767895.1 Penaeus vannamei
TCTTATTATCACCATTATCATTATAATTATTTTCATTATCAAATGTCATCCTCGGTATCATTATCATTACCTCTAATGATGTCATTATATATATATATATATATATATATATATATATATATATATATATATATATATATATAGGTATTATAAATGATTTTATTATTATCATCTTTATGATAATCACGTGTATTATTAAAGTTATGATTATTCTTATCATTACTATTGTTATCATAATTGATTGTGATATCAAAGTAATTATCGTTAGATTGTTTGTTGAATATGTATGTTGTCTATTGATGTTTTTGTTTTTTTCTTTTCTTCATAACTATTATTAAAGTCGTTATCATAACCATCTTTATCAACATTATCTGTGCCTTCATCTATCATTATTATTGTTTTTATTTGTTTTAATTCATTTTATTGCCTTATTACTTTTACTATACTTATTTTCATTACCAATTTCTATAATAGATATAATTATTATCATCGTCATTATCATTCTCTTCATTACGTCGTCTCTCATTAATAATTATTAATTCTATTGAAATCATTATCTGTATTTTGTTATAACTATTATAATTACCATTTCTGTAATCATTAACTTTATCGATAGCATCATCATCGGTAATACTTTCGTAAATGTTATCATAATTAGTGTTTAATTACCTGTAATTAGTGTTATCATCTTCGTGGTAATAATTATGACCTTGTTGATAAGGAGAATGAGGAGAATAATTTTCATTAAGATAATAATAATAATGATGATAATAATGATAATGTTAATGAGGATAATAATTTTCATTGAAATAAGACTAATGATAATGAAAATAATGATAATGTTAATGAGGATGATAGTGATAATGATAACAAAGATGTAAATAATGATAATAATGATGATAACGAATTTGACAATCATAGCACTAATAAGAACTATAAAGATAAAAATACTATTAGAAAAAAGGCAACAATAATAATGAAATCATTTATGATAAAAAACAATAAATAAAAGAATATATAAAAAGTCACACAAAAAATTATTCTTATCACATTTGTACTTATTATTTTTATTATCTCATCAAATTCTTTATCAAGAATTGTTATCATCCGCCATCCTATTCAAGAGAATCACCAACATCAAATATTAATATAATTTATGATGCTATTATTCTCATTATCGTAAATTTATGTATATATATCTATCTTTATTTATTTATTTCATTTTGTTATTATAATATTCTCTATTATTCTTGCGTGTGTATGGGATGGGGGGGAGAGAGAGGGGGAAGGGAAGGGGTGCTTGTGTGTGTATGTGGGGGTGGGGGGTGCTGTTGTGTGTGTTGGGTGGGTGGGGTGGGTTGTGTGTGTGTGTATGTGTGTGTATTGGCTGGAATGGGGGGTGGGGTGTTGGTATACGTGTGCGTGAGAAAGTATATGCTTGTATGTGTATACTTAAAACATGTGTGTATCTATGCTTGTAAATGTGTGTTTGTGTTTACATTGCATTTATATGTAAGCTTTATATCAGGGAATCATGTTTAAGATAAATCATCATCTTTAAATTTGCTAATATGAAGAATGAATTAATTTTTTCTTCCATGCAGGTTAACAAAAACGTAAAAACATGAGGAATACTTAGGGAATATAATTGTATGGCCTAAATAATATAATTACTAGAATGTGCTTTGTATATATGTATAGGCCTATGTATACATCATGTATGTATGTATGCATGGGTATGTATGTATATGTATGTATGTATGCATGTATGTATGTAAGTATATATATGTATATATATGTATGTAAGTATATATGAAAGTAAATGTATGCATGTATATGTATGTATGTATATATGAATGTAAATGCATGTATGTATATGTATGTATGTATATGTATGTAAATGTATGTATGTATATGTATGTAAATGTATGTATGTATATGTATGTAAATGTATGTATGTATGTATATATATACGTATGTTTATGCATGTAAATATGTATGTATATTTATGTATCTATATACTGTATGTATTTTCCTCTACCATTTTACCAACGGTCCTCTGTCTATTCAAACTTTCATTTCTCTTTGTTTTGTTGGCCCTCTGGTGGCAGCACAAGCAAGGTCTGGCGGGAGAAAGTCTCGGGTCAGACAGGTCAGTTCACTACGAGCCTCACTCTTATGCTATTTCTCCATAAGGGTGAGTGTTGGTCAGTCGGTTTGAGCCCACGAGTGTTAGGGGAATTTAGCCTCTATCGCTCCCGGTCATAGAGAGGGGTTTGGAAGTAAATGGACTGGCGACCAGGAGACGAAGCGTTCGGACAATTTTAGCTCTTATGCCGGATGTATGTAAGGGATATTCTCGCCGAGTCGATTCATTTAGGAGGGACAGATTCTCATCTTTAAAACGCGAACCATAAATAACGATCAATGCAGTCACACTTTAAAACCCCGGAGAGACATCTAATTATTCCGTTAAATTGCGACTACTGTATTTTATGCCGCGAGATAAACAAAAGAGATACGAACACCTGGTTGAACGCTCTTTAATGGGACTCGGACAACGCCATTTTGGATTGATTAATATCTTATATATTGGCTGACGTTCAACTATTCTGTGGAGGAATTTCTCTTCGTCGCAAAATAACTTGTTGAATATTTTCTAAAGGTGAAACTTATTTGAAATCTATCGCCCAGGAACGAAGATTTTAAAATGAACGAGGAGAGATAAAAATGAACGAAATACATTCACACACACGAAATAATTATTTAATTATCAACGTCACATTTTCTATTTTCTTTTTATTGCCATTGTTCATTATTCCATCTTCAAATAAATATCTTTAGATGATTATGCCCGAATAGAAAGCAAAATAGGGAGACAATTTAGATCCAATATGGCCGCCATCTCTTTCGCCGAACTTTCCCGCGCAAAACAAAACACACGTCCAAGAGTCGTAAAGAATCCTTTCTGGCGGCAGCTTCGAATATCAATTTCGGGCAACTGACAGAAAATGGCCCTTCGTTCACTATCAGAGTGTGATCTGCTGTATTGCCCGCTATTACATGTGTCCCTCCCGCGGCCATCTCGCTCCGAATTGGTGGCGGAAAGCGTTCTTCTTTTTTTTTTCTCTCTCTCTCTTCCATCTTCTGTTCTTGATTAAGATCTTAGATAGGACGGCCGGAGTTGCGAACTTGTGTGCCTGGCTATTCTGTTTGTTTTTTGTTTTGTTTTTCTGTCGTATACTTGGCTTACTTGGCTTATTGTCAACTAAAAGGAGAACTCTCGAAAAACAAACGTTTCGGACCAGACTTTCGACAATAAATTCCTTTTAGGTTAAGTGAGAACGAAGCCGCCTCCACGCCGAGTGTGATTAAAAGCAAAAGCATCGCTGGAATGTCATCAACTATCACCCTAATCGTTCTTCCAATCTAGAAACACGTGCTCTTCAAAAAAAAAAAAAAAAAAAAAAAAAAAAAAAACTAGATCGACAGGAATCTTCGACATAGCCAGTTCATTTCCAGACAAAGACGGGAGCATGTCAGGCGGCGGGACATGACATTACACTTCAGCGCCACTTTCGGTTCGTCTGGCATTCAGAGCCTCAAAGCCGGACAGACAGCGACACGGATACCCTCCCCGACCGCGTGGTTATCGAACCGGGCAGTCGGGGCACCGTGGTTGAGACTCCAAAGCCGAGTCGCCCTCGAGGACACGCTCTCGTAAGCTGGAACCTATAAATGTCAGCTTGGCCGAGTCAGCATGGCGCGAAGCCAGCTCGCTCTGGACAGATCGAGCGCAGAGATTTGTCTGCGCGATGTCTAGACGCGATGTACAAGGGGAGATTTCGCTCGAGCAGAACGCGCAGACGAGAAAGAAAAAACATGACGATAGCGTGACTTAAACTTAAACCGGAGAGAGAGTACTAAGGCCTATAATATGTCTGCGAATATTCATCGTCAGGAAAAAAGGAAGTGTTTGCCAGACTGATCAAGCTCTTTTTTTTTTCTTTTTTTTCGACCGTTACTTTCGACTCTCAGGACGGTGAGCGCTCGCTGCCAAGTCGCCGCCATTTTTGTGCAGAGTCACCAAGCGCTGTTGCCAAGTGATTTCCATAAGAAGGCGCAGCTACGAGCGGCGTGGAGGAACAGTGGCATTTTAGAAGAAGAAAATGATGATGATAATAATAAAAAAAACAATGAAAAAAAGACAAGTTCGGAGGTCTTTGATTTGAGGAATAGATGGAGGGGGGGCGGGGGGGGGGGGAGGAACGACCGAGGAGACGGGGTTGTCAGTTTATCTCCCTTTTTGGTCGGGATTGAGAGATATGAATAATAATTTGAAAGATTGAGATGGCTGGCATTATATTGGCGTAACGGTGCAGAGATGGTTACATGA
The DNA here is from genome assembly GCF_042767895.1 of Penaeus vannamei. NCBI lineage: Eukaryota > Metazoa > Arthropoda > Malacostraca > Decapoda > Penaeidae > Penaeus > Penaeus vannamei. Next base: position 4,337,707 of record NC_091590.1, read on the forward strand.
GATTGAATAACAAAGGCTGAGTTATTTACGAACATAACCGCTCTTTTGGCGTCGTTATTTTGAGAGACTCGTCCGATTGTTTGCGTCAACATTATTCGCGATTATCACATTCTTCTCACATCATAAAACTAAAGGATTGGTCGTGGTTATCCATTTATAATTTGAATATATATTCATTTCATACTTTCGGTTTGTGTTCGATTTATCGTGTTTCTCTCATTCTATCCTATTTAATTTGTATATTTGTCAATTCATGAACATTTTCGATTGCATCTTTAAATGATAACAAACATATATTTTTTTACTGATTTCATATAGTAGTAACAAAGACAGGAGTGAGATGAAATCACTCAAGAAATTTGGATATTTAATAAACATTAAAAAACTCCTAAAATAACGAGAAACTGTTTTGTTTACACTCGTAGCAGGTTTATAAAAACATATAGAGAATCGGAATGCTTATGACCTGGGATCTAATATTATCCAGAAGTTTGTTTACACTCATTTCTCAGTCAGCACTGGCTATCAAGCATCATATATACGTTATATACAAGTTACAAGAAGATACAGTATAATTCTTCCTAAAGTCTTTACTGCTTATAAT
>NC_091590.1:4340810-4363310 GCF_042767895.1 Penaeus vannamei
CCCTGCTAAATCCAGCAGCAGGGAAGCAGAGCAAGCAGACGAGACCAGGCCGGTTACTGTTTGTAGTAAGGGTTCTTAGCTTCTACTGCTTTTAGAGGAGCCATTGTCCGGAGTCGCAAGCATGTGAATGTGGCCACAAGAACGGATGTAATCAGCAGCAGGGACAGCATCAGCAGGCTAACAGTGAAGGTGGCGGTCGGCATGCATATACTATCGACGTTGCTTGCTGACTTGTTCGGTGAGGAAACCGCCTGGAACGTGAGGTCGTTCGCGCCAACTACCCGGAAGCCTCGGACCATGGCGATGGTATTCCTGGGGGGTGGTGGAGGAGGAGGTGGGAGAGCCACATCACGACGTCTTCTGGGTTGGTTTGACAGCTCTGCGAGGACGCCTGGGGTGAGGCGAGTGCCATACGGAGGACGGCGACGGCGAGTGCCAGAGGGCCGGTTCTGCCAAGCGTGGAAGGCATGGTTTTCCAGATTGGGCGTCGTGCTGGGAACCTGGGTTGTGGGCCGGCACTCTGGGCGAGGGTCACGGGGGCCAGAACATGGAGCCTTTGTTACGCATCGTGGGTGGTTGGGGTTTCTTGCACAACATTGTCGAGAACCTGGATTACTGACACAAGGATCTTGTGTGGTGGTAGGGGGTCTAGTAGTTGTAAAGGACCGCCTAGTAGTGGTGATTGGACGTCTAGTTGTGGTAGTGGTTATCGAACGTCTAGTGGTGGGGCGCCTAGTTGTAGTGGTAGGGCGTCTAGTAGTGGTTGTTGTACACTGAGGGGCGTTGGGATTCCTTGCACAACACTGGGGTGACCCAGGATTAAATGCACAAGGATCAAACGGTGTTGTAGGGCGTCTAGTGGTTGTGGTAGTTGTAGTGGTAGTACACTGAGGTAGATTGGGGTTTCTGGCGCAGCACTGTGGTAGACTAGGGTTCAAATCACAGGGATCTGGTCGCGGTGTGGTGGTGGTCGTGCAAAACACAGAGTTGGGACGTCTAGCACAGCACTGCGGAGATCTAGGGTTAATATCACAAGGATCAGGACGAGGCGTTGTGGTACTTGGACTCCTGCACAAGGGAGAATTAGGACGCCTTGCACAACACTGGAATGACCTTGGGTTAACGTCACATGGATCAGGTCGTGGGGTAGTTGTTGTTGTAGGACGCTGCGTCGTAGTTGTGCAGAAGATGGAGTTAGGACGTCGGGCACAGCACTGTGGTGACCTTGGGTTGACATCACATGGATCAGGTCGTGGTGTGGTTGTTGTTGTAGGACGCTGCGTTGTAGTTGTGCAGAAGATGGAGTTAGGACGTCGGGCACAGCACTGGGGTGACCTTGGGTTGACGTCACATGGATCAGGTCGTGGGGTAGTTGTTGTTGTAGGACGCTGTGTTGTGGTTGTGCAGAAGATGGAGTTAGGACGTCGGGCACAGCACTGGGGTGACCTTGGGTTGACGTCACATGGATCAGGTCGTGGTGTGGTTGTTGTTGTAGGACGCTGTGTTGTGGTTGTGCAGAAGATGGAGTTAGGACGTTGGGCACAGCACTGGGGAGACCTTGGATTCAAGGCACAGGGATCTGGTCTTGGGGTCGTAGTTATGATACGGCGTGAGGTTGTGGGACGAGGCGTGGTTGTAGTGGGACGTGTTGTTGTAGTGCACAGAGGAGAATTTGGACGTATGTTACAGCACTGCGTTGATCTAGGATTCACGGCACAAGGATCAGGCCTTGTAGTGGTTGTAGTGGTTGTGGTGGTAGTGGTACACTGGCGATGGTTGGGGTTCCTTGCACAGCAACTTGGACTTCCAGGGTTGAATAGACAAGGATCTCTCCTGGTTGTGGTGATCGGTCTCCTGGTGGTGGTGGTGGTTACACACTGAGGCGATGTTGGGTTCCTTGCACAACATGCACGTGATCTTGGATTAACATCACAAGGGTCTCGTGGCGGTGTGGTGGTGCGTTGTGTAGTTGTGCGTCTAGTCGTAGTTGTGGTGCACTGTGGTTGGTTAGGGTTTCTAGCACAGCACTGAGGTGATCTGGGATTAATAGCACAAGGATCTGGGCGAGGAGTAGTGGTGGTAGTACAGGCTGGATGACTGGGGTTCCTGGCACAACAGCTAGGTAATCCAGGTCGAGTGACACATATATCCGGAGGTGCACGAGTGGTTGTGGTTGTTGATGTGGAAACAAGTCGAGATATCAAGTTTGATGGGAAGCCAGGATCTTCACACATGTTGGTACACCCACCTTTGCACAATTCGACTTCACAGGATAAGTACACATCCATTTTATCAGGAAACTTGAAGGCAAAGAGTGAAGCAAAGGCAATAATGTCTGCGCCGGTGGTACCAGTCTGCCGAGTGCGGGAGAAGTAGCTCATCAATTTGGGTTTCAGGAGACAGCCACGTTCATCTGACAGCTGGAGGCGGGTTGTTCTTTCATCCTCCAAATCATCCGAGTCGTAGGCGTAGCAGTTCTTCACCAACATGTCAAATTCCGAACCACCATCCTTTGAGTAAATCACAACAGTAAGCTCGTCACCAATTTTAACGATGCCGTCAACCGTATTTGAAAAGGGTCCTTTGCCGAGTTGTATATCCATCCAACACATGACGTCATCGCCTGAATAACGGACCTCTTTTGCCTGCAGCATATCAACGGCAAAGGGACGGAAGGTGATAAGTTTTTCCATGCGGGTTGTCCAGTCGCAAGTGATCTTGCGGGCGGTATCCCAAACTTCCTGGACAATCTCTTCATTCTGAATCATAATCATGTTTTCGAAGCCGGTGCTGCCGTCGTCGTCGTTATCAAAAGTCCTGGTGCCGCAACCAACCATGGGAATGACGAAGGAATACGAGGTTCTGCCAGAGTTGGCTCGGACGTAGCTGCATACAGGGAGAGAGTGTCAAGTGTGTCCTTCGCTCCTTTTCTTGTTTATGTCTCAAATTCCTGTTAAATCTAATGACTGAGATTTTATTTCAGAGAATATGATTATTAAAAGACTACGGAAACTTACCTGCTTTATAAGTTCAACATGAAAAGAAAGAGTTATAAGGAACGTCACCGTATTAGTCGAGCGTCCGTCATGGTCCTCATGAGGGGAGGCGAGAGTTTCACCAACAGTCATACAGACAGACAAATAACATAATATAATCTTATACAGAATGACTGATATATGAAATATGCATTGTCATTAAAAAAGGCAATATTAAGATAAAGCAAACAGGACAGGCAAGGAAGAATGTGACAACAAAAAATATATTTCTTATCTTCGGCACACATCTACTATAAGGCGTGACACCAGCATCTACCCCACAGTGTACCTAAACAAAGGGTGCTTGCTCAAGGATATACCACCAGGGTATGCTAAAAACCTTGATACGAATTATGATGCAACCATCAACAAGAAGCTACTGACAATGTACCTCTAAAGTAGACTATGAACTACACTAATTCACACCAATATCTTACATAATATTTGGACTAGTCAAATTCTAAAAATGATTTGTTTCTCAATCTAGACATAATTTTTTCTACATGACTGTAGTCTACACAAGACTAAATTAAGTTGCACAGGTAAGATACAATTCAAAAATGTATAAATGGAGGCAGCAGATGCAGGTGGGGATGTGAGAGAGACTAGTGCCCTAGCCACGCAGCCATATGTTCTTTGTGGCTGTTTCGCTGCCGAATATACAACACCAGAGCCACTGTAGATGACAACAAAAGAAGAAACAAAAGGGAGAGGATGGAAGCTGTGAAAATGACCACAGGAAGGCATACTGTACCTAGAGGATCAGAATATACTGGTTCGGTAAATGCCTGTGCTATCGGTTCCTCTGCCTGAACCCTGAAAAAAGGTTTCCTGGGTTCTGGCAGGTCGGTGGCAGAAATAACTGATAAAGATCGAGACAACCTTACAGGAACCTTTTCCAAAAGTGGTCGCTTTGCTGGGAGTGGTTCGCCAGGAGATCGAATGCTCCGAGATAGAGGAACTTCCTCGTCAGCATCTCTGGAGAGTCGAGCACCAAATCTCCTGCCCCGCCTTCCATCGCCCTTTTGGAAGTGGAAACTGTGGAAGGCATGGTAACGGGACTCCCCTTCCCATTCCTTGCCTGTAGGCTCTGGCTTAGGCTGAGGGGCTGATGACAACTGTTTACCTCTGTTGGGCTTGCCTTGACTAGAGGGTGTAGTTGGCTTAAGAGAGGGACCTGAAGGCTTTGGAGTAGTGGCTGAAGGTGCCTTTACTCTAGAGAAGGAGGTGGTGGTGGTAGGTCGAGGAGTAGTGATTGTTGCAGGGAAGAGCACAGAGTCCCTGCGTGGGGGTTCTGGCTGAAGAGTTGTGGGTTGTGGAGTAGGGGTTGGGCGAGGCCTGAAGGTTGGCCTCAAAGAAGGACGGAAAGTAGTAGGTAGGATTGTTGGCCGCCGGGTAGGTTTTGGGGTTGGTCTCAGAGTGGTTGGAAGTGTTGCTCCAGTGGACAAACTCTTGGAACAACGGGGGTCTGGTGATCCAGCAAAGCAGATTGGTTTGGCTGGGGTAGTGCCCTTTTGACATCCTGGGTCAAAGCTTCCAGGGAAACAAGCAGCTGGTGTGGTAGGCCGTGGGCATCTAGGATCTCTAGATCCTGGAACACAGCGGAATGGGGCAGGGGTGGTGGTGGTAAGTTTAGGACATCTTGGATCTGTAGATCCAATGAAACATCGTGGTGGGGGTTGAGTTGTGGGTTTAGGACAACTAGGGTCACGGGAGCCAGGGAAGCACCGAGGTGGTGGTCTGGGTGTAGTAGTTTTAGGGCATCTTGGATCTGTAGAACCAGCGAAACACCTTGGAGGAGATGGGGTAGTAGAGGGTTTAGGACATCTTGAGTCAGTAGAGCCAGGGAAACAGCGGGGTGGGGAGGGTGTGGTTGTGGGCTGAGGGCATCCTGGATCAGTGGAACCAGGGAAACAGCGGGGTGGAGCTGGTGTTGTGGGTTTAGGGCATCTTGGGTCAACAGAACCAGGGAGACAGAGAGGTGGAGCTGGAGTCGTGGGCTGAGGGCAATTTGGATCCGTAGAACCAGGGAAACAGCGGGGTGGGGCAGGGGTAGTTGGTTTAGGGCATCCAGGATTTTTAGAACCTGGGAAACAACGAGGTGGGGCTGGTGTTGTTGAGGGCCTAGGGCATCTTGGGTCAGATGACCCAAGAAGGCAAATAAGAGGAGTGGAAGCTGGACTTGTCACCTGAGGACATCTAGGGTCAGTTGATCCTGGGAGGCAAACTGGAGGTGCAGGGGTAGTGGGCTGAGGGCACCTTGGGTCGGTTGAACCAACGAAACATCTTGGGGTAGTGGGAATGGTAGGTTTGGGGCATCTAGGGTCTGTTGAGCCAGTAAAGCATCGAGGAGGGGCAAAAGTGGTGGGCTGTGGGCATCTTGGATCTGTTGACCCAGCAAAGCATCTTGGAGGTGCAAGTGTAGTGGGTTGTGGGCATCTCGGGTCAGTTGAACCAGCAAAACATTGAGGGGGTTCTGGGGTAGTAGGTTTAGGGCACCTTGGATCAGTTGAACCTGCAAAGCATCTTAGAGGGGCTAATGTTGTGGGCTTAGGGCAACGAGGGTCAGTTGAACCAACAAAACATTGGGGAGGAGCAGGAGTAGTGGGCTTAGGGCATCGAGGGTCAGTTGAGCCTTCAAAACATTGGGGAGGAGCAGGGGTAGTGGGCTTAGGGCATCGAGGATCGGTTGAACCACCAAAGCATCGAGGTGGAGCAAGAGTAGTAGGTTTGGGGCATCGAGGATCAGTGGAGCCGACAAAGCATAGTGGAGGAGCAGGGGTAGTTGGTTTAGGGCACCGAGGATCAGTTGAACCAGCAAAACACAGTGGGGGGGAAGGAGACGTGGGCTGTACGCATCGTGGGTCAGTTGAACCAGGGAGACATTGGAATTGTGGAATGGTAGGTGTGGGGAGTTTGAAGGAAGTTGTCAGTGTCTGTTTGGGAGCAGGACTAGTGTTAATTGCCTTACCCCTATTAGGAGAAGGTGTTGTTGGGAAGATACATCTAGGATCTTTGCTTCCAAAGCCACAAAGTTCCTGTTCAGGGGAAGTAAATTGGCAAGCAGGATCAGTGGAACCAGGCCCACAAACAGAGATACTGGGGACAGTGGGTGGTGAGGAGTAGCACCTAGGATCAGTAGAGCCAGGAAAGCAAGTGGGTACAGTAGTAGGACCTGGGGTAGTGATGGGTTCACCAAATAGTGTGCTGCCAGTGCGGAATGGACCTTCAGTGGTAGTACCAGGGGATGATGGACCTTTAACAAGAGAACCACAAACGCTGTCACAATCTCCCTTGCATATTTCTACATTACACGACATGAATACATCCATAACATCTGGGAACTTGAAAGCCTGTACAAAAGCATAGGTGACAATAATTTCTCCCCTCTCGTCTCGCTGCCGGGTGCTGTAGAAAGGGCTGATTAGTTTGTCTTTTAGCACACAGCCTTGCTCGTCTGTCAGCTGGATTCGAGGAGTGTTTACGTCGTCATAATTTGGGCCTCCATAAGCGTAGCAGTCCTTGACGCTCACATCGTACATGCCTTTGTTGTCACGTGCGTACACCATCAGGGAGAGTGTCTCGCCGATCTTAACGATGGAGTCAATGTCGGATGTCAGTGGCCAACGTCCTTGCTTCAAGTCCATCCAGCACTCGATAGGTTGGCCTCCCTTGAAGCGGACCTCTTGAGCATCCAACATCCCGACAGCAAAGGGATTGAACGCCACGGTCTTAACGAGATTGTCAACCCAGTCACACTTGATCGTGCGGGCGACGTCCCATACTTCTTGCACCGTGGGATCGTTCTGTACGATGATGGTGTTGGTCATGCGGGTACTGGACTCACGGCTCTTCCCGCTTGGGCCGTTGTTGGTGATATCAGAGGTAGCTGTGCCGCACTCACCGCTCGGGATGGTCAGTGAGAAACTGGAACGTCCCGAGTTGGCCGCCACATACCTGACACGGACCAGTCACGTCATGTCATGAATGGAAAACATAGGCCGAAGCCAAAAGGGACAGGGAAATCAAGGGCTTAAGAATAATATAGATGGAACAGGAGAAAATGAAAAGGTTGATATGGAAAGTGATTTCAAGACAAGAGTATGGACAGGTGCATCAAGAGATTTTTTTTTCTTCATTATTAGTAGAATTAGGTTTTCGAAGGCCAACGACAGAGCTAAGTGCCCTCGGTTAACGATCTCGGAAGTTTTCAGGCATCGACCAAGTAACTGTGAGAGACTAATTCCGTCTCTGTGGGTCAAATCCCACAATCTCTTTCCAAGTTTCTTTTGGCTGTGAGTGGTCACAACACGACCAACATTTTATAAACACCGTGGTTCAGGACAGAAATATTTAGGGAATATTGTTTAATGCTTTAAGCATTTTATGTTTTTTTTAACGGTTTAGGTTGGTTTACGAAAGCTTAGGTCTACTTTAGGGGGTTTATGTTGTTCTAATTTACAGCTTATTACGGTTTATAGTCTCTCAGGTTACTTGTTCAACGTTTAAAGAGATGAGTAAGAGGAGTTTAACAAGTAAACAAACTACAGAAGTCCAAGGAAGACAGACAGAGAGCAATATTTCTAATCTCTTGACATGTACACAGACTCTAAGTGCAGGCGCATAAAAACATTAAATAACTGATATCTATTTAAGTTATAATTCAAATTCTAAACAATCAATTAAGATCTAATCGTGACAACAAGACACAATTGTTGAACAGCACTGCACAAAGAGTAAGTGTATTCAAAGAGGGGTATAGATAGTGTTAGTATATTTTACTGTAGGATACTGGAAGCATTGTATACCATAGTAGACAATGCGTGTGACCGTCCTTCTAACCCGTGAATGAAGCACTTCGGCCACATGGATGATTACGTATTTTTCGTTTAAGATTGATCCTGAATCGTGTGAAACATTATACGGAACTTAAGTATCTATGACGGTTTACTTTGGCTTCTTTTGGTTATGCAATGATAAACTGGTAAAAGCACGTTCAAATGACCTCAGTTATGATAAGAGTTACTGACAGAGAAACCTTTAAAATGCGGTCATTTGTAGACTAAAACATTAAAACATTGAGGATTTATTACAAGAAGTTGATATATGATAATGATAAGCTCAATATTTAACGTGGTGAAATTGACTATTTATATATATTTTCTTGCAAATCATCATAAATCATCTTAAACGGTTATACTAAATACTGAACGTGTGGAAATATCTTCAATAAGTGAACGAATCCATACATACTCTAAAATTAACATCAATTTGACATGGTTTCTATACACGTTCTACAATTCTTTCACGAGTATTTCCGAACCTCAACAAGTGACATCGAACATTCTTTCCATACAAGTTTTACAACTACATGTCAACTACGCTTTCACGAATATGTCAAGGATAGAATATAGACACAGAGCATACTCGAAAGGGATCCGTGCAAGTGTCGAAAGATTTAGGAAGGAGGGCGTGAGGTCGTGTAGGGTGGGACGGGTATAGTGTTAAGGACGAAATACACACTTAGGGCATGTTAAATGGTATATTTCTTGGCATTTACATCGTCTGGGTATTTTTGGTTAATAAGTTTATTTTACATGATTAGTTTTTACAGTTATTAGTAACTTACATGTTAGTTTAAACTACTTAAAGACTAGTCTAGAGGCTAACAGTTATCATTTGTTAACTATAATCACCTAGCTTGTGTACTGAATATATAGTTTACACATAACAGGCTAAAGTGTGTGTTGGTTTATAATTTTCAGCATATGTTTATCTGTACAAACTATATAGCTGCACACTCACAGTCACAGAGACGCAGATAGATGTTTACAACTGTATGGACATACAGGCAAGGCTGTATGTTTATGTTTATAACAAAAAGAGTAACATAAACACGCACACGTACACGTACAAGCGCACACACACACATATATATGCATCATATATATATATATATATATATATATATATATATATATATATATATATATGTATATATATATACATATACATACATACATACATACACACACACACACACACACACACACACACACACACACACACAAACACACACACACATATATATGTGTATATGTATATATATAATATATATATATATATATATATACGTATAGATAGATAGATAGGTAGATAGGTAGATACACACACACACACACACACACACACACACACACACACACACACACACACACACACACATATATATATATATATATATATATATATATATATATATATATATATATGCCACATGTTACCTGATCTGTACATAAACGATGTATGTGCTGTTTGAAATGAGGCCTATATTGATTTACACACATGGGGAGTATTTCAATTTGATGAATCAAATGTATGTGAATGAACCAAAACCACATTAACTTCAGATATTTACAAAATAAATTATGGGCATTTGTCATTTTTCTAATAAATGCACCATATTTCCTCTATGTATGAGATATATAATTTGAAGATATATGCAAAGTTAGTGAATGAAATATGTATAATCTTTATTCATCAACTGGGTAAAATGCTTGGCTATATCTTCTCATTCCTATGAAAATGATGTATAGGTAACATTCATAAGCTATTGTGACAGTGAGAGAAGCGTGTAAAGCTAAAATTAGGCATTATAAATCATACTAAAGCTTAAAAGTGCTTGCAACCGACATCAGCCAAGTATAGTGTAGTAATGAAGCCATACTCTAACCACTAATAACTATAACATCGTAGCACAACAGCGCTGCCACCACAATTCACAGCTATAGCACTAGCACTACGTTAAGAGTCGTGATCTTGGAGGACCAGAGTATACAGGGCAGGGGTTAGGTCCTCTCTATACGAAGGTCCTCCAAGAACGTCGGTATGACTGGCAGTGAAACATCTCCACCAGTGAATTTTGGATTCCATGATGTTTATTGATTTATTTGATGAACTTTTATGTATATATTTAAAATTTGGGTTCATCTCTTCAATTAATTCCAATTGGAAGTTTTAAATTTTTAAATATTTACATTTTTGGGTCATCTCTTCAATTAATTCCAATTGGAAGGTGTCAGAAGTCGATTGTCAGAAGTTAGTTGCTCACTAGGATTAGCATTAGATTAGTAAACATCTACTGAACTAAGTACAAGATGGTTGATGTTAAGCATTGCCTTCACCTTACCATCTTATGGCTCTATTTTACACTTACAAGTAAAGGATTTTAATCTGTTAGGGACTATATACAGTTGTTATGACTTATAAATCATATTAGGAAATAAAACATCAAAGAAATACAGTAGAGAGGGATAGAACGAGGCACTGGTGTAGGTCTGTTGTGTTCTGCATTTGCGCAGTTGAAAATACCACCACTGGCATCATCTCTGTTCTTTAACCAGGTAGACTATGTACATAAGTATACTCTGTTAATATTATGAGTATTCTCGACGTGTTTGATCTACACGTTTGGCTCTGTTTGTTCTGTAACTGGAGTGGGGTTTCCGAAGGCTATTTTTTTTTATCTGCCTTGGAAGTGTGTGGGTATATATCGGAGGCGTTGGATGCTGGAGTTGGTTTGTCTGCCGAGTGTCAGGGGGTCAGGTAAGTGTTTGTACAGGTGAACCAGTGCCTCGGGAAGAGGGTCTCAGTACAGAGGAAGGACATTATAGTTTATCAGGTTTAATTTTTATACATTTTAGGGTCTACAAACTACTAGTGCTTTAAGAACTCTATTGGTTGAAGTTTTTAAATATTTTTTAAAAGAAAAAATATTAACTTTACTTGATTACTTTATGATTTAATCAGTACTGAATATTTTTTTAATTATGATTAAACACAGATTAAGATTTCTTTTTTAATAATTAAAAAAAATCACTTACATCTTGCGACTCAAAAAAAAGTCACACAAAACAAAACACAAATCTAAATCCTGAAAAAAAGAGAAAAGAAAAAAGAAAAAAAAAATGAGTCTCCAGCCGACGTGGCCGAAGACCTCGAAGGTACTCACCGACAGGCAGGGTTCGAGAAGTGACCTTTGCTGAAGATGACCCCGTCGAAGGGCTGTGAGAAGGTCACGCTCACCGTCATCCCAGACTTCTCACACTGGACGTCCAAGCTGGTGATCTGTGGCATGTTCGCCATTCCCGGCACCAGCTCCACGTCGTTGGTCAGAGCCAGCTGTCCGGCAGCCAGCTGGGGGAGGAAAGGAGGGGGGGGGGGTGAGGGCGCGGGTTTTGTGAGGAATGGATGGCGCTCGACGTCGCCCGTGTAAGAAAAGGTAAGAGAGAGGGAGAAGGAGAGGCGAGAAAATGATAGAGAGGGAGAGGCGAGAGAATGAGAGGAGAGAATGATAGAGAGAGAGAGGAGAGAGAGGGAGAAGGAGAGGCGAGAGAATGAGAGACAGGAAGAGGCGAGAGAGGGAGAGGCGAGAGAACGATAGAGAGAAAGAGGGAAAGGTGAGAGTATGATCGAGAGGGAGAAGGAGAGGCGAGAGAATGAGAGAGAGGGAAAGGTGAGAGAATGAGAGAGAGGGAGAAGGAGAGGCGAGAGAATGAGAGAGAGGGAGAAGGAGAGAGAGGGAAAGGTGAGAGAATGATAGAGGGGGAGAGGCGAGAGAATGAGAGAAAGGGAGAGGAGGAGACGAGGGAATGATACAGAGAAGCAAAAGGGAGAAGGGAAGGAGGGAGTCAAGACACGGATCTGGGAAAGAATTTATGGCGCTCTACATCGAAAGAGAGAGAGAGAGAGAGAAGGACAGAGAGAGAGAATCGACCGAGAGAGATAGAGAGAGGAGAGGGATATATAGATAGAGAGAGAGAGGAGAGGGATATATAGATAGAGAGAGAGAGAGGAGATAAACAGATGGATAGAGAAAGAAAGAGATAGTAAGAACGAGAGATAAAGAAAGAGAGAAACTCAAAATACCAACAAATATGATAACCAACGACATTCCATCTCTCTCTCTCTCTCTCTCTCTCTCTCTCTCTCTCTCTCTCTCTCTCTCTCTCTCTCTCTCTCTCTCTCTCTCTCTCACCGTGTACTGCAATTAACACATAAATACCTAAACACGATACTATCAAAAACAACCAAAGTCACTATGTCGTTGTTAAGAAAACTTTCTCACACACATCTTTGAATATTTGATGATAAACCGGTAATTTTTTTTTCTTCTTTTCTTCTTTTCTTTTCTTTTTTTTTTTGTTTACGTTGGGGTAGGTCTATTGCGTCGAGTAATTAGGGATCGTTAGGCCTATGCTGGTAGAAGGAATTTCTGGGACTTTGTTGATCATTTGGTATGGAAAGTTCTGGTAGATGGCGGGTGGGTGGTTAGAGGAAGTGGGGTTAGTTTATGTTGTTTTTCTTATTTATTTATCTCTTTCTTTCTCTCTTTCATTCTCTCTCTCTCTCTCTCTCTTTCATTCTCGCTCTTTTGCTCTATCGCTTTGGCTCTTTCTCTCTATCGCTGTCTCTGTCTCTGTCTCTCTCTCTTCTCTCTCTCCCACTTCCACTTCCTTCCTCCCTCCTTCACTCTTCCTCTCTTGCTCTTCCCTCTTTGCTTCCCATTCTTCTTTCTCGTCTCACCAAAGAAAACGGAAACCCAAAAAGAAAACGGAGCAAAAGTCAAGATTTCGAAGCAGCTTTTAAATCCGTTATAGGAAGTGGGGTTAGTTAATGTGTTTTTCTTATTTATTTATCTCTTTCTTTCTCTCTTTCATTCTCTCTCTCTTTCTTCCCACTCAGAGACCGCTGGGTTAAAGAAGGCTGGCTCTGTTCTAAATGTTTTGACAACTCTCTCTCTCTCTCTCTGTCTGTCTGTCTGTCTGTCTCTCTCTCTCTCTCTCTCTCTCTCTCTCTCTCTCTCTCTCTCTCTCTCTCTGTCTCTCTCTCTCTCTCTCTCTCTCTCTCTCTCTTCCCACTCGGAGACCGCTGGGTTAAAGAAGGCCGGCTCTGTTCTAAATGTTTTGACAACTTCTCTCTCTCTCTCTCTGTCTGTCTGTCTGTCTGTCTCTCTTTCTCTCTCGATCTCACTAATTCTCTCTCTCTCTCTCTCTCTCTCTCTCTCTCTCTCTCTCTCTCTCTCTCTCTCTCTCTCTCTCTCTCTCTCTCTCTCTCTCTTCCTTCCCACTCAGAGACCGCTGGGTTAAAGAAGGCCGGCTCTGTTCTAGATGTTTTGACAACCTCTCTCTATCTCTCTCTCTCTCTTGGAACTAGTTTTTTTCCCTCTTTCTCAGAACTCGTCTCGTGTTGAGGCAGACAAGAGAATTACTCGGCCGATTTGAAATGAATGAGAACAAAACAAATAGGTATTTGCTTTTTTTTTTTGAAGGGGGGGGGGGATCACTTAGGGCCCGCGGGGTTAAATGATAATTTTAGTGTTGTCTGGTTTATGTTTATATTAGGTTTAATAAGGTTAGGCTAAAAAAAATAAATTTCACCGTATTGTCAGGTTTCATTGTTTACATATATATTTGTTAGTTACCTTCACGTGGGTTAAATATTTCATACATTGTTTATGATTAACTCCTCGACCATTGTGATAATCAAGGTCTTTCTTATCTACTTTTATCGACTTTTTTGCACTCCCCCTTTCACTCCTCTCTCACTTCGCTTCGCCACTTTCACTCATCCAATTTATACCTTCCTTTCACCCGCTGTTCATCCGTCTCTCTTTTTATTTTCCTTTCACACTCTTTATCCTCAGTTGCGTCTGTTTTATTTTCGTTAATTTTTCTGTTTATTTAATGTTTTATTTCTACTGATTTTTTTCTGTTTGATTACTTATTTATTTCTGTTTTTCTTGATGTTTTTTATTTTTTTATTTACTTTATTTCTATTAATTTCTCTATAATTGCTATCTTATTTTTATTATTTTTTCTATTCATTCGTTTGATGTTTCATTTCTATTAATTTCTCTGTTGATTGACATGCTCTCCTATCTTTATCAATTTCTCTCTTATCTACTTGTTTATTTTCTATTGATTTAGGTATCTATTTATTTTGTGTTTTATCTACGTTAATCTATCCATCTACTTATCACCTTATTCTTTATCAGCTTTCTCTCTCCTATCTATCCCTTTTTAATCTCATTTTCCCTATTCCCCTCTTCGTAAACACTTCCATCTCCGCTTTCTCTCTCCTATCCATCACATTCCCTATCCAATCTCATTTCCCCTCTTCCCTTCTTCGTAAAAAACTCCCCTCAACCTTCCCATTATTCCTGATATTATCCCTTCCATTCTCTCCTTCTTCTAATGATTTGCTTCAACCCCTGTTTATCATCCATTCTCTCTCTCTCTCTCTCTCTCTCTCTCCCCTTTCTTCCAATCTCTCGTGGTCCGGGAGAATGCAAATGTGGTCGAGGTTAAGGGTTCTGATTAGGGGCAGCGCCGTGGGTCAGGTGATTAGCGAATCCTCTAATTATCCTTCGAGGGCTGGCACGTGATCCGAAAGGGGCGGGGAAAGGGTGGGGGGGGGGTGGAGGGGGGGATGGGGGGATGGTGGGGGGACGGAGAGTTGGGGGTAGGGAGGGGAATGGGGTGGGATGGGATTGGGTGGGATGGGGAGGAGATGGGGAATGGGGTGGATGGGGATGGGATGGGATGGGGTGGGGGGGATGGTGGGGTGGGGGGGATGGTGGGGTGGGGGGGATGGGGGTGGACGGGGAGGAGGGGTGGGATGGGGAAGAGGTGGATAGGGTGGAGGGGGATGAGGGTGGGGGAATGGGGGAGGGGGATGGGGAGGTGGGGAATGGTGGGGAATGGGGGAGGGGGATGGGGAGAGATGGGATGGGGAGAGATGGGATGGGGTGGGAAGGGATGGGAGGGGGTAGGGGTGGGTGGAAGGGGGGAGGGTTAGGGGGGGGGGTTGGCTTGATATATATTAACGATCCCTATTCGGTGATGTTGCTTCCCTCCTTAATTTCTTTCTTTTCTTCTTTTTTTGTTTTCGTTTCATTTCTCTCTCTTTCTTTATTTTTCTTTTTTTGTCGTTCTCTCTCTTTCTTTCTTTTTTCTTCCTTTTTCATTCTCTTTCTTTCTCTTTCTCTGTCTCTCTTATTTCTTTTCCTCTCATTCTTTCTCTCCCTCTCTCTCCCTCTCTATCTCTTTCTTTCCTTCCCTTCTCTTTCGGTCTCCTCCTGAGAGTAGAACTCTCTTTCTCTCTCTCTCTCTCTCTCGCTTTATCCTTCCCTTCTTCCCTCTCTTTCTGAGACTAGAACCCATTCTCTCTGTCTCTCTTTCTCCCCTCTCCTCTCTTCTTCTCCCCTCCCTCCCCCCATCCTCCTCCCTCCTCCCTCCCTCCTTCCTCCTCTCCCCTCCTTCCCTCCCTCCTCCTTTCCCAATCATTTCCTATCGATTCCCCGACACAGGGTAGGGTAGGGGAGAGAAGGGGGGAGGAGGGAGGGGGGAAGAGAAGGGGGAGGGGGAAGGGGGAGGGGGGAGGAGGGGCGAGGCTATGCAATTGAAGGGTAGAAAACAGGGGAAGAAGATAAATGGGGAGGAAGGGGAATTAGGGTACAGAAGGGAGAGGGAGAAAGAGAAAATGATAGACGTGCGTGGTATTGTGGAGAAGTTTTCGTACCTAACCTGACCTATTTTATTTTGGAGAATGTGTGGATTACGGATATTTTTGTTGTTGTTTGTTGGTTTGTAACTGTGTGGTTATCAGGTATTATTTTTTGTTGTTTGTTGGTTTGTAACTATTTTGTTTTAGAGAATGTGTGGATATTATATTTTGTTGTTTGTTGATGTGTATTTTGTTTTAGAGAATGTGTGGATATATAATATTGTATTCTCTTGTTTGCTGGTGTGTAACCCTTTTATTTTGGAGAATGTGTGGATATCGAGTATTGTTTTTGTTGTTAGTTGAGGTGTAACTATTTTACTTTAGAGAATGTGTGGATATCGGATATTGTATTCCGTTGTTGTGTGGAGTTTTCTTCTAGTCTGTGCTCTTTGCAATGCTGAGTGGATATTTTGAATAACTCCTTAAAGAACAAGAATACCCACACGCAAAGGCCACGTATATCAACAGAAATAACCACACAAAATCCAAGAATTTTCACAGAAATATCCACACACAAAAAAGCAGGAATGCCCTCATACAAAATTCAACAATATCCACAAAATACCCACCTAATCCCAGAACACCCACAAAGTACCCTCACATCCACATAATCCAATAATTTTCACCAAATATCCACACACAAAAACAGGAATACTCTCATACAGAATCCAACATCCACAAAAAACCCACCTCATCCAAAAACACCTACAAAATACCCTCACATTCTATCCACAAGAATTTTCACAAAATATCCACACCCAAAAACAGGAATACCCACACACAAAACCCAACAACATCCACAAAATACCCACACACTATCCACAAAACCCAAGAATACCCACAAAAAAAAACAGGAATACCCTCATACAAAATCCAAAAAACACCCACAAAACTCCCACACATTCCAATTCACACTCCAAACTCCATCCACAAAACCCAAAAAAATACCCACACTCCATCCACAAAATCTAAAAATACCCACAAAAAAAAAAACTGACAATCCGCTCCTTAATCAAGTTGCAACGACGACCGCCCAATACCCACGCGGATCTCAGGTGGGCAGCGAAAGTAAAGTGCGCAGACGAAGCAACCTGCAGTACTTCCTCCACTAACTTTTCCTTTCATTTGCCATTCATTGCAATAAGGGGCTCGTGGGGCATTTCGGGATGAGGGGGAGAGGGGAGGGGGAGGGGGAGGGGATAGAGGGAGGGGAGACATGGGGAGAGGGGATAGAGGCAGGGGAGACATGGGGAGGGAAGGGGAGGGAGGAGGGGAGGGAAGGTGAGGGGAGAGAGGGGAGGGGGAGGGACTGGAGGAAGGGGAGACATGGTGAGGGGAAGGGAGAGGATAGATGCAAGGGAGACAGGGGGCTAGAGGAAGGTTAGGGAGGGAAGGGTTAGAGTCTGGGGAGAAAGGGGGAAGGGGGAGGGGGAGGAGATAGAGGCAAGGAAGACATGGGAAGGGGAAGGGGGGAAGGGAGGGGATAGATGCAAGGGAGACAGGGGGTTAGAGGAAGGTTAGGGGAGGGGAAGGGTTAGAGGCTGGGGAGAAAGGGGGGATGGGAAGGATGGGGTTAGAGGCTGGGGAGAAAGGGGGGAGGGGAAGGGGAGGGGATAGAGGCAGGGGAGAGAGGGGGAGGGGAAGGGGAGAAGGGACGGGAAGGAAGGGAGAGGATGGGAAGGGGAGGGCTAGAGGCAGGGGAGAGAAGGGGATGGGATGGGGAGGGGAGGAGCTAGTGGCAAGGGAGGCTGGGGGAGGGAGAGGATGCGGTAAAGGCAGGGGAGATAGGGGGATAGGGAAGGGAGACAGGGGACTACGCTTGCCTCTCAAGACCTAGGTATTCGAGACGACGGGGAGGAAGAGGACGCGACAGGAAGGAAGTCTAACCTCTCGAGACGAGGAGGAAGGAGGTGAAGGGGGGGGGGGGGTTAAGAGGTCAAGTCTGACTTCGCAAGATAACAGAGACGAGGGGAAGGGGAGGGGGAGGGGGGCAGGGGGCAGGGGAGGAGGTCAAATCTGGTTACTCAAGTCTTAGATACTGTACTGATGGAAAGGCTAGATCAGTAGCAACTCGAGGAGGTGTCATGGCGTCTGATTCTCTTTTTGGAAAATAAAAGTTTATTTTGATGACGTCACAAAAGCTACGGATGCTTTGTGAATACGATCGATCATTTTGGTCTTTCCAATTTTCAAAAAGGATGGAAAATAATGATTCTAATGGTTATAATTTCATTGAACAATCATCAAAACAGACGCCATGACACCTGGAGTTACTACTGATCTACCTTTTCCCACTGTACAGATTCACTGCTTCATCTCTCGCGAGTTCGAAACCGTTTCGATTCGGTCTCGAAGTTTATTTTTACGAAAAAACAACAACTGCGAGAGGTTTGTTTTTTTGTTCATATTTGAAGACAAACATCCACCAGGTATTTGATTTCTTGTTACCAACGGATAATACAACTCAATAAATGTTAGTATTTCTCTAAATCCGTCTGAGAGGTGACACAACCGCAACGTCATCTAAAGACACCTGCCAGCACAATGAAGGTGCATTCTCCGACACTTGGGTACATTACCACTTATATCAAGACATTCACGCGATGACCACACCTGTCTTACCTGGAAAGAAGAGGAAAAAAATAGCCATTAGTATAACGGAACAGTGATAATAATTGGTTTGTTCAACACGACTCGAAGTTAAATACTGTGTTGCTTCGGCTGTTTAGTCTGATCTCCGTCGGTGATACAATTTTTGACAGATTTTTCGTGTAAGTAAAACAAAATCACAAAATAAATATACAGTATGATAATGTTGGTCATTGCGGTAAAAAAAAACAAAAAAACATTATTCTTATATATACTGTGTTACTAGTCACATTGACAAAATTTGGGACAGATTTTTGAGCGCAAAGTGAAATCAAATCACAAAATTGATATAAAATATGATAATGTCATTGTTCATTACAAAAACAAACGCATTATTCTTATGTATACTGTGTTACTAGTCACAGCTGATCGTGACCTGTGTAAGATGGGTGGCAAACAGCTGATCATGACGTAAGCATCAACCGCCACTCTTTTGTTCTTTCCACAAGAGGTTCGCCAATCACCTTTCAACCGCCCCAACCTAGGCACCCATTAAATCCCTTTTTTATCCGCTTATTTTGAGGCCACCGAAGGAAAATTATGCATAATAAGGCCCTGGAAAAAAATACGCCGGAGAAAGTGAGAATAAAAAATAAGCGTATAGTTAGCCAAGTCAGACGCCAAGGTTCCCGCTCTGAGCCCCCGACGGAAGTTCCGAGAAACACCGAAGGAAAGAAAGGTTTGAAGGTCGAAGGTCCAGCCAAACCTGGAATGCAGACGGTTCTCGCTGGCGGGGACCATTAGCAGGGGCATAAGAAAGGTTGATGGCGTGGGTAGTGTGGGTATGGAAGGCTGCTGGAAGAGCTTGTGTCCATATCATAAGAAAGCCATAATAGCATAGGTCTGGCAAGCCGTAGGAATAGCTAGAATCTATATTAGACAAGCCGATAGCATGGGTTTGGAAGGCCCTTAGAAGAGCTTGTGTCCATACCATATAAAAGCCATAATAGCATGGGTATGGCAGGTCTTCGGAACAGCTAGAATCTACATTAGACAAGCCGATAGCATGGGTTTGGAAGGCCCTTAGAAGAGCTTAAGCAACACACGATAGCATGGGTATGGCAGGCCGTCGGAAGAGTTAGGCAGCCGAGGCCGAGCAAGGCAATATATCTCGCCAGAACAGCCCGAGGAAGGGCGAGAGGAGGAAGGGTAATGTACAAGAGGTCGTGGTCTGCAGGGTGAAGGGAGGAGCTTAGTAATCCAATCAGGCAAGTGAAGGGAAGGCGGGATAGAGGTAAAGTAGGCATGAGGGTGCTGGTAAGGGAGGGAAAGGGCACGGGGGGAAGGGAGGGAGAGGGAGAGAAGGGGGGAAGAGGTTATGCAATGACCCCTCGCTTGCTATGCATTCACCTCACACGAGACACGAGGGGGTTACGCTGGACGCTATAAGATTTGCCAAGCACGTACTTTCTCACACCGCCCACGATGGGGAGCTTAACCGCCCATGTTTACTTGTTTCAGTCGGTTCGCCTTTCTAAGTGAATCTCTCTCTCTCTCTCTCGACAGCAATTTTGTCCATATTTGTGACCAAAGTTACTTTCGCTCTCGTACTCATCCGAAGTTCTGTGTCTCCCAACACCTAGGAATCTCCCTGCTTAAGTTCTGTCGTGTAACATTGTATCTCTTTTTAAAATTATTTTAGTCTTTTCCGTCTTTGTGCCTTTTTGTTGTTATTTCTATCTCTTTCGCCTTTACAACTCATTCTTTCGTGTCCATCGGCAAGACCCAGAAATCACTTGTCTTAAACCAATCGTTACATTTCCGTGAATCGCGATTTAGAAGATCATTGTAGTCTTAAATTTAACGCGATTTGAAATTAAAGAAGAGGAATATGATATAAAATACATTGAAATGCTTAAACTGCGAACATATCCAAACTATAGAACACGATAACCAAACTCACCCAAATCACAACATATTCATTGTAAAAAATGTTGTATTGAATTCATTTTTACTTCTGTCTTTTACCCATTCGCAAAAAAACAGAACCGGGCAAATAAAAATGACCTGCCGTTAAGAACTCGACGCTATAAAGGAACAGGATATTGGGATGTTGAGGAAATCACTGATGCTGAGGAGGCTGGACCAACAGGTGGCTGGAGAGAGAGGTGGGTGGGTGGCGGAGGAGGAGGGGGGAAGAGGGAGAGGTGGAGGAGGGAAGAGAGGGAGGGAAGGAGGGGAGGAGGGAAGAGAGGGAGGGAAGGAGGGGAGGTGGGAAAGGGGAAGGGAGGAGGAGGAGGTGGAAAGGGGAAGGGAGGAGGAGGAGGAGGAGGTGGGAAAGGGGAAGGGAGGAGGAGGAGGGGAGGTGGGAAGGGGGAGGAGGAGGTGGGAAGGGGGGAGGAGGAGGAGGAGAGGGAGGGAGGAGGAAAGGAGAGGAGTAGAAGAGAGAGGGGAGGAGGAAGGGTTAGGTGGAGAAGGAGGAGGAGGAAGGAACAGGAACAGGATGGAGGAGGGGGAGAAAGAAGGAGAAGGAGAAGTTGAGATGAAAGTCTAAATGGAGGGATGGACGTGGAAGCGGAGGAAGAGAAGAACCGGAGGAGGAGGAAGTAGTGAAAGAGAAGTTGGCAGGAGGAGGAGGAGGCGGAGGGAGAAAGGAGGAGGAGGAAGTAGTGAAAGAGAAGTTGGCAGGAGGAGGAGGAGGGAGAAAGAGGAGGAGGAGGAAGTAGTGAAAGAGAAGTTGGCAGGAGGAGGAGGAGGCGGAGGGAGAAGGAGTTGGGAGGAGGAGGAGGAAGAAGAAGGAGGAGGAGGAAGAGTATACCCAGTCCCCCGTGAAAGGCATTATTACTTTATATTTCCAGAGACCTGAAAGCAGAACAGGCTCCAGGTACCAGTCCATTTGCATCCTCGGCTTCATCTACATACACGCCGCCAGGAACTCTTTCTCTCCGACACGGCTTGGCAGCTCATTTCCGGCTTCCCGACGCACAGCTGCTCACAAACACAACTTCCTAGACTCTATCTCTCATGTTTTTAAGCCGGTGCGGGTCAAAACAAGCCGCAGGGTCTACCGAGGTGTGAAATGTCACGGATGATACGTTATGTGAACCGTAATTAACCGTCGATTCGTTATGAAAGTTGACCGGAGTGTTGGTTCACCTCGAGGGTCGAACGTTCATCAAACTGCTTCGAAATTCAAGATGTTAAAATAATAATAATAATAAAAACATAAGAAAGTCTTCCAGCTGCTCATCAGAACGATCTTTAAGCCCTATCAAACAGCTCCGGTATACACAAAGATACATCAAAATACTCATTAACTCATCAACATCTACAAAACAAAAACCTATCTATCCACCCACACACGCACACGGGTCACCTCCCGCGGCTCAAGTACCACTCTACTTTCTCCGGGCGAGTGACCTCAGCTAATGCCACGCAAAGAACAAAGCTAAATAACACACGACTGAGGAGTTCATTCGTCTCTCGTTGACAAGATTGCAGGAGGAAAAGAGAAGGGAGGAAGGGGGGGAGGTATTTTTAAACATGCTTATCTCTCTCTTCTTATGTCTTCTTATGTGTTTCTTCTTTCTTTGTTATTATCTTTGAAAGGTCCTTTTTTTGCTGTGTTTGCCTATGTAATTAAACCTCTTCCAAAAAGAGATGTTTGTGATTAAGAAAAAAAAAAAATAATTACTGGAGTAACTTTTCATAATATAGACATTATAGGGCTGACCTTTTCTCTGTCTGTTGAGGAATTAAACGTTCTAAGTTTAGCGTTAAAAGACCATTCAAAGACCATAACGCACCTACAAACTTTTACAGCACATCTACGATAGCAATGTCGTCAGTGCACAAGAGATATCGGTTTGAGGTCGTAAAAGCACAGGTTCACTTCGAGATCTGACCCTAGATGACCCGCCAACAGTAACGACAGTATTTGTCATTTCAAGTAATAACAGAGGGTGTAACTGCCAGTGTGTATTATCACAGTGACTGATCGTAGTGTTTCTGTCTCAGCGAACAAAACTCTGCCTGGACTTATATAGTGTTCAGAAAGATCCGAGATATTATTGTTTTTATTTTCTTTCCTTCTTTTCTTTCTTACCTATTTTCGACACTAGACAGTCTTGTTTTTTTTCTTATCTTTCTTTGCCTTTTTTTCTTCTTATTTATTTTCGACAAGACCAATTTTTTTTTTCATTCTTAGACCCTTCATCTAAATGGATTAAGACGGGGTTCAGGAAGTCCCAAGACTTTCTTATTTTTTTCTTATTTTTCTTTACCTTTTTTCTTCCTATTTTTCTTTGCC
>NC_091590.1:4368310-4373310 GCF_042767895.1 Penaeus vannamei
CGACCTGGTTTGATTTTTTAATCTTATTGATTTTACGTTCTCTCATTATTCGTTTCTGTGTGATATTTAGTCTGATTTTTTAAAATTATTATTATTATTTGTCTCTCTTTGTCTAAGTTTCTGTACGTGTTGGGAACTACCATGTTCATCTCTGATTTTACTGTATGTATCGAGCCCTACCCTATTTATCATTCTTTCTTTCTCTTATTCTTTCATTCTATGTATGCCACGACCTGTCTCGTTTTCCCTCTTCCTTCGCCACTGTTTACATTCACTTCTTGATGCAACTCCCCCCCATCCCCTCCCTCCCTCCCTCCCCCTCGAACGTAGCTTCATAATGCCCCCGTCTTTTTTTTATACACAGCAACGCACTAACCCTAAGTTATGCCTTGCTGTCGCGTCCTATGCCTTGCCGTCGCGTCCTATGCCTTGCTGTCGCGTCCTATGCCTTGCTGTCGCGTCCTATAGCCACGTCCTTCACCGCACCCTTGTCCCCTTTACCGAGAGCCGAGTCGAAACCACCGGGCCCATCTTCCTTCCAGGATTTGGGCAATAAAGTGCAGGATGGCCACTTTCGGCGTCCTTGTGTGTGACAAGTGTGATATTATCATGGGAGACCTCGTTCGACCTCTTGGCCTTTGCTGGGGTGTCGTGGTTATGGACGTGCTTGGGGTTTCTTGTTCTCGTACGGTACTTTAGGGAAAAAAAGGAATATTTGCTCGTTTCATATGCTAATGGAGGAACGGGGTTGTATCGTGGATAAATATGCGAAGGTCCCTGGCTTAGATCTGAATATTTGATTTCGAAATGACTGTGAGTTTCCAGTGAGGTTTTTACCCCTTTTCTGTACACATAAAACCCATTATATGAAGAAAAATATTGCAATTATGGTAATTATCAAGAACCCTAGTAGGAAGATACGCCAAACTTAAAAAGAAAAAAAAAACTTTACATTGCCAAATAAAGATAAAATCCACACGCCCATACAACCTGTATGTGATGCAACAAGGAACTCGAAACTGGTTCAACATTCATGTAACTCTAACCGAAACGAGACCGAATCAAAATAAAAAACAAGAACTTTTTTATTATTCTTCTTCCAATCTCACTTTTTTTCTCCCTAAGACACACGAATTTAGTTCTGAAAGTTCGAAATGAGCATGCCCTCCCTATCAATAAATGACAGGAGACGGTAGCCGGCCCGACAGTTGACAGATACGAAGAAGGCGTTAGAGAAGGTATTCGATCGCGTGCTGAGCATCCACTGACCTGACGATAAGGAATCGAAAGGCGTAAAAAGATGCTCTGTTGTTTTATAAGAGTTTATGCAATATCAGGTCGTCAGGGATGAGGGGGTAACGAGCTTAATCTTCTCTTCGTTTATTATTGAGCAATATGTTCCTCGTAATAATCTACGGTTTGCATTTGTCGAATTCATTGTTCTTGGCGAATTGGAAACTCAAACAACTGCATTATAATTCACCAGTAGTTACGTAGTCAATTAACATTTTATAGCAGTAGAGGCTGTAAAACTGCCCGGAGTAAATTGTTTACACATTTTAAGCAAGATTGTTTACAATTTAATCATTCTGCTTTACTGGGTTTCTTTTGTCATTGCTTATTTTCTCATCATGTCTATAATGATTTAATGTGTTCATAATTTGGAAATTAAAACTTCTCTGAGCAGAAAGAGAGAGAGAGTGAGATAGATTAGCGAGAGAAAGAGAGAGAGAGAGAGAGAGAGAGAGAGAGAGAGAGAGAGGGATAGAGAGAGAGAGAGAGAGAGAGAGAGAGAGAGGGAGGGAAAGAAAGAGAAAGATAAGGAGAGGGGCAGAGACAGAGATAGATGAACAGACATACAGACAGACCCGACAGAGAAAGACAGAAGCAGACACAGATGAGAAAGAATGAAAAACAAGCAAGACAGAGAATGAACATTATCCCAAAAGCAAGAAGACCTTTTTTTGACCGAATATATCTTCATCAGAAATACATAAATATTCGAAACCGGTCACATAATCTCTTGTAGAGTGAAGACAGTTTCATCCATATCTTTTCTACATTGGTCAACATGACTTCAGAACACACTCATCAGCATGAACTCAGAACACATTCATGAACATGACTTATCGACATATATATCAACATGACATAAGAGCACATTCATCAACATGACTTCAGAACACATTTATCAACATGAACTCAGAACACATTTATCAACATGAACTCAGAACACATTTATCAACATGAACTCAGAACACATTTATCAACATGACTTCAGAACACATTTATCAACATGAACTTAGAAAGAACTCAGAACACACTCATCCACATGTTCCAGGTGACTTCAGAAAACATTTGCCATGTCATCAGAACAAATTCATCAACATGACATCAGAATGTATAAAAGGTATGAATGAGACTGGATATCTTCACAATACAAGAGATGTATTTGACCGGTTTCGATTACGTCTTCATCGGAAATACATGTATTTCATACCTTTTCTACTTTTGTCAACATGGATACGGTTCATGACTTCAGAGCCCATTTATCAACACGCCTTCAGACCACACTCATCAACACGAACACGGTCCTCGAGGCAAAAGTTTAAGACGAACTTCAAGGAGGTGAGTGAAGCCAACTTTCTCCCCTCGTCTGATGCCCAACGAGGTGAGTGAACCATCAGACTGGCGAGAAATGAGGAAGGAATGAATCAGCCTCGAATTAAGTGGGTTTCGGAGCCATTGCGAAGGGAGAGTGTTCGAACGCGAGGGTTTTGGCTTTGTTTGTGTGTTTTTCGAAGGGTTTTGGCTTTGTTTGTGTGTTTGTTTTTTCGAAGGGATTTGAGAGTTGTTTGTTTGTTTACTTGTTTTTTCGAAGGGTACTGAAGGGTTATTTCTAGATTTGGATTAAAATGAATTATATGACGAATATGTGGGTTGTTTTTTGTTTTGTTTTTTGAAGGGTTTTGAAGAGTTATTTTTAGATTTGGATTGAAAAGAAACGTGTGACGAATATGTGGGTTGCTTTATTATTATCATTATTATTATTATTATTATTATTCAACAATAACAATGATAATAATAATAATAATAATAATAATAATAACAACAACAATAACAACAACAACAACAGCAACAACAACAACAACAACAACAACAATGTCAAAGCAGGTGCGATCCGCGAACGATGGAGCCCGTCGTCGCCATGGTAACAAGAGCCAGATATGCTGACATCATGTAACTCATGGCTTTGTGTAGCACCTCATGGAATTTACGGCAAAACAGAGCAAAATTCACAACATAAATAAGATAGAATGCGATGTCTTATGAGGGTCTTGAGGAAATGAAGCAAAAACCACATAATAAGATGGAATATGATGTTTTATGAGGTTCTAGAGTAAATTAAGCGAAATTCACATCATAAATAAGATAGAATGAGATGTTTTATGAGGTTCTTGAGGAAATTAAGGAAAAATCACAACATAAATAAGATAGAATGCGATGTCTTATGAGGTTGCAGGGGAAATGAAGCAAATTCGCATAATTAGTAAGATAGGATACGGTCTTGTGAGATTCTAGAAGAAATTAAGCTAAAATCACATCATAAGTAAAATAGAATGCGATGTTTTATGAGGTTATTGAGGAAATGAAGCAAATTCACATCATAAGTAAGAATACGATCTTATGAGGTTCTTGAGGAAATTAGGCAAAAATCACATCATAAGATAGAACACGGTCTTATGAGATTATAAAGGAAATTTTTCAAAACCACATCATAAGTAACATAGAATACGATGACTTATGGGGTTATAGAGAAAATAATTATTAGAGAAAAGAAAAGAATATGGAATGTCTTGGTTTAGCGAAGAAGGCGAGGTACATGAAGCAAGTTCCTTCATCACCACTTTAATTCTTAGCTTTGCCCTGTACTTTTGAGAAAATGTGTGCAACGCTTGAGTAAATACATGACATGAAACCCTCGACTGTGACGAGGCAAGACCCACGATGATATAATAAATGACAGTGACACAGATCACTCAGCACCAATGTCATGTCATGTCTGCGCTTTGGTAATGACAGTGACTCTGAGGCGATATTGATGACGAAGGAACAGTCATCTTAAGGTACGACCTCTAACAAAGGGTCCCTGCCTGCGTGACCTCTCTTCCTTGGCGCGGCGACTGAGACCGTGACCTCTCTTCCTTGGCGCTGGGACTGACTATGTGACCTCTCTTCCTTGACGCGGCGATTGAGTCCGTGACCTCTCTTCGTTGGCGCTGGGACTGACTATGTGACCTCTCTTCGTTGGCGCTGGGACTAACTCCGTGACCTCTCTTCCTTAGCTCGGCGACTACGTGACCTCTCTTCCTTGACGCTAGGACTAACTCCGTGACCTCTCTTCCTTAGCGAACTGACCCCAAGAACCGCTGCTTTTACCGTCTTTGTGGACTCCGCCTGTCTTTTCCTGACCTTTGCGCAAGTCCGCTCAGCCGTGTACTCAGCCGCAAGAACGAGCAAGAGGTCTTTTGGGAATGCGCTGGAGAGGAGAGGCGGAGGTCAAAGATTTGGCGATAGGGTGAGGGCGTGATAAGGAGAGGAGAGAGAGGTCGTGGTGTGGCTTGTTTCCTTTCTCTCTATATATCTCTTTCGGTGTCTCTCTCTCTCTTTGTCTGTCTCTGATACTGTCTCTGTCACTGTCTTTCTCCGTCTCTCTCTCTCTCTCTCTCTCTCTCTCTCTCTCTCTCTCTCTCTCTATCTATCTATCTATCTCTATCTATCCATCCATCCATCTCTATCTCTCTGTCACCCTCACCCCCCTCCCCCTCCCCCTCTCCCAAAGGCCCTCGAAGTCCACAACACCCCTCCCACCGCCAGTCCCTCCCCCCCAACCCGCCAGTCGCCCCCCCCCTCCCCCCTCCTCACCCCTACTTCGGCCCCAGCGCGTCCCATACAGCACCAGTCCCTGCAACACCCTTTACCGAGCTCTTCCACGCCCT
>NC_091590.1:4378310-4380810 GCF_042767895.1 Penaeus vannamei
T
This sequence comes from Penaeus vannamei, assembly GCF_042767895.1. Taxonomy (NCBI): domain Eukaryota; kingdom Metazoa; phylum Arthropoda; class Malacostraca; order Decapoda; family Penaeidae; genus Penaeus; species Penaeus vannamei. The sequence continues at coordinate 4,378,312 of NC_091590.1, forward strand.
CGCCGTGCTTCTGAAGCGTCCGTTTTCTTTTTTCTTTTTTAAATCGGTCATTTTTATGGTATTTCGATCGTATTTTTGGGGGGAGTTTTGGAGCGAGTAACGATCTCGTGCTTTCGTAATCATTGCAACACGATTGCATTCGGACCACGCCCTCCCCCCCCCCCACTTCTCATAAAATTCACGAAGAAACCAAAGTGAAAAAGAAAAGCAAACCACTTGATCCGAATCTTTACGAGCCTTTGTTGAACGATCACAAAGAAAAATGTTGCTTGCTCGGACTCCTCTCTCTCTCTCTCTGCTCGCCATCCCTCTCTCTCTCTCTTTCTCACTCTCTTTATTTCTTTCTCTTTCTCTTTCTTTCTCTTTCTCTTTCTTTCTCTTTCTCTCTCTTTCTTTCTCTCTGTCTCTCTCTTTCTTTTTCTTTTTTCTTTCTTTCTTTCTCTCTCTCTTTCTTTCTATCTTTCTCTCTCTCTCTATCCCTCTCTCCCCATCTCTCCCTCTCTATCTATCTATCTATCTCTCCTCATCTCTTTCTCTCTCTCTCTCTTTCTCTTTCTTTCTCTCTCTCTCTCTCTCTCCCTCTCTCTCTCTCTCTCTCTCTCTCTCTCTCTCTCTCTCTCTCTCTCTCTCTCTCTCCCTCTCCCTCTCCCTTGCCCCTGGTCTGACCTTTGACCTGATCACGCACTCAGCTGACCGCGCTGGTGAAATAAGGAGTGTTTTTTTATACTACAAGTAGAGAGAGTTACGTGTAGGCGAGTAATAATGTGATTATTAAGACCAAACGAGAAGGGAAGATGTGTTGGTGTGCTTATATTATAATTATAAAGTAATTTCATAAATCATTAAGTTTAAAAAAAAAGTATATGTGAAGTTCGCACCGACGTGTACAAGGAGAGGTGGGTACTTGAAGCATCACATCAATTAAAGTGTGACGAGCATTCTCTCTCAAGTTTATCGTAAAAAAAAAAATACATTCATTTCTTGCAGGCAGTTGCTAAGCTACTTTCCCTACAGGTGCCCCCCTTCACCCTCCCTCCCCCCTCCCTCCCTCCTTGTCCCCCATTCACCCCTCTCTCTCTCTCTTCCTTCTTTTCTACCCTCCCTCTCTCTCATTTAGCCACCTGTTTGTCTTATTCCCTCTTCCTCTTCCCATTTATATTCTGTTTCTTCCTCTCTTCCTTCCTTCCCGCTTCCCTTGTTCCCTCCATTCCTCCTTCTCCCTCTCCTCATTTGCACCTCCTCCCTCTTCCTCTTTCTCCCTCCCTCCCTCCCTCTCACCCTCCCTCCCTCCCTCCGTTCCCTCTCCCTCCTCTCTCCTCTCCTCTCCCCTCTCCTTCCCTCCCACCTCCTTCCCCTCTCCCTCCCTCCCTCCCTCCATCCCCTCTCCCTATCTCCCTCCCACCTGAGACCCGAACACTCCACCTAGTGAACCGACCACTAACCTTTACCCTCTTAGCTTCATAACTCCTGCCGGACTCTCTAACACTCTCAACAGATTAAGAAGAAAAAAAAAGACGAAGAAAAAAAAGATAGATGCTGATCGTTTTAGAAAAAAATAGGAAAGTTCGAAAGGGTTAGATGAATGGCGGAGATATAGCTGGTCTATGTTGCAATAGACAGTGCAATGTATAGAAATGTAGATAGACTAAGACGTTTAATGTAAGTAAGGAAGAGAGAGAGAGAGAGAGAGAGAGAGAAGCAGAGAGAGAGAGAGGGGGGGGGGTAGAGAGAGAGAGGGGGGGTATAGAGACAGAGAGAGAGAGAGAGAGAGAGAGAAGCAAAGAGAGAGAGAGAGGGGGGGGTAGAGTGAGAGAGAGAGAGAGTGAGAGAAAGAGAGAGAGATGGAAATAGTCAAAACAAAAGCATAAAACACCAGTCCAAGATTTAAAAAATAATAATTCATTCATAGTCGCCCAAATCATGGCTAAACATGAAGACAAATCTTTCAACATGGCCGTACGAAAACACAACGCGCAGATAATTTACAAAAGTCTCTTTAACTCAACGACCAAACCCCCACAGTCCCCCTCGCGAATTACCCCCTCCCAGTCCCCCTCAGAATTACCCCCCCGACACCACCCCCCTCGCGAATACCCCCTCGCGAATTACCCCCTCCAGTCCCCCTCATTACCCCCCCCCCCTCGAGAAACAAAGACGATAACGCACCTGCTCGACAGAGGTGTTGAAAGTCTTCGAGGAAGTATTTGACCCGAGTTGCAAGGGTCAGCTACTGTGACGTCATAATGTGGTCTGGTTTACAGGAGAAGGGAAGAGAGTCGAGAGATTCCGGGCGAGGCACTGAGGGAGAAGGGGGGGAGGGGGAGGGAGGGAGAGGAGAGAGGGGGAGGAAGTTGGGATTCGAGAGGTCTGGATGAGGAGCCGAGGAGGAGGTGGGGGGGGGGAGGGGGGATTCTGAGAGGTCTGGCTGAGGAGAAGGGGGAGGTGGGAGGGAGAGGAGAGAGAGAGAGAGGGGGGATTCGAGAGGTCTGGATGAGGAGC
>NC_091590.1:4385810-4390810 GCF_042767895.1 Penaeus vannamei
AGTTTCTAAGAGTAAGGGAGTAGATAAGATCGTTGTGTTTGTTGGTCAGTTGGTTATGGGGGGAAAAAATGCGTAGGTGGGGTGGGATGGGATGGGGTGGGGGAACAGTAGGGTATGTGAGGGGGGTTTGGGAAATGCTGGGGTCCCTCCTCTCCCCTACTCTCTCTCCTCCTCTCCCCCACTCTCTCCTCCTCTCCTCCTCTCCCTCACCCTCTCGCCTCTTCTCCCCCATATACCCACTCTTACCTTCACCTCTTCCTCCCTAGAGTGCATGGCCCCCACCCCAAAAATACTCTCCTTACTAAAATATATACCCCCACCCCCTGCCCCAAACTATACACACCTTCAAACGCACCCCCACGCCCCCCTCCCCCCATCCTATAACAATATTTCCTCACCCCCTCCCCCCTATACAAACACTCACGGTTCCTCCTCCCCCCTCCTTGCACACTCTCCTCCTCACATCTCCCTCCCCGCACACCCAAGCCCCCTCCACATACACTCCCCTCCTCCAATACTACGCCCCCCCCCCCTACAAATACACAAACCCTTAAAAAGTACTTTCTCATCACCTCTTCAGAAATACGGAATTCCCTCGTATGTCTTGCGTCAAAATGGAGAGAGAAAGGAAGAAAGAGAGAGAGAGAAAGAGAAGAAAGACAGAGAGAGAGAAAGAAAGAAATAGAGAGAGAGAGAGAAAGAGAGAGATGGAGAGAGAGAAGAGAGAGAGAGAGAGAGAGAGAGAGAGAGAGAGAGAGAGAGAGAGAGAGAGAAAGAGAGAGATGGAGAGAGAGAAGAAAGAGAGAGAGAAGAAAGAGAGAGAAAGAAAGAAATAGAGAGCGAGACAGAGAGAGAGAGAGAAGAAAGAAAGAGAAAGAAAGAAATAGAGAGAGAAAGAGAGATAGACAGACAAACAAACAGAGACAAACATACAGAAAAAGAACGAAAAAAAAGAAAGAGACATATATTCGTCTCAGCATCAACACCATCACATACACAAGCATCTAAACTAACCAAACACCCGTATACATATATCCACATTTCTATACATTCTTACCAATGCGCGAATGTGAACTACACCTCTAAACCCCTTTACACATCGTTGAGGTGAAAGCGAACCCACATCTCTCCATTCACTTAGTCATTAAAGCCATGCACAGGCAAGGGGCAACACTGGCTCCTTCGATCAGCTGATTACGCGAAAGACTGGAATATCTTTCGTGGATTTTGTCTTTTTTTTTAGCTGGAGGGAAAGGGGAGGGAAAGTGAGGGGGGGAGAGGGAAGGGCAGGGAGGGAGAGGGAGGGAGAGAGAGGGAAGGGGGAGGGAGGGAGGGAAGTAGGGAGAGAGAGGAAGGGAGGGAAGGAGAGAGAGGGAGGGAGGGAAGGGTAGGGATGGAGAGAGAGAGAGAGAGAGAGAGAGAGACAGAGAGAGAGAGAGAGAGAGAGAGAGAGAGAGAGAGAGAGAGAAAGAAAGAAAGAAAGAGACAGAGAGATAGAAAGAAAGAAAGAGAGAGAGAGAGAGAGAGAAAGAAAAAAAGAGAAAGAGGCAGAGATAGAAAGAAAGAAAGAGACAGAGAGAAAGAAAGATAAAGTGACAGAGAAAGAAAGAAAGAAAAAGGAAACAAAACAAACAAACATCGACGAGAGAAAACAAAAAGAAAAGAAAACGGAGAAAGGAAATGCTAGACAAGCCCTCTCCCTCCAAGCCCCTTCCCCACCCCCCACCCCCCCAAAAAATGTATCCATCTCCACTACAACTTTATTCGAAGATGCGGCCATAAAGTGCTAAGACCCTCCTAAGTGTCGACCGCAGAGAAAGCAGGAAATTGTCCTAATAAATTGCTTTTCCTTTTCTACCTCTTACTTTCACTGTGCTTTCATCCACGGCGTCTCCCAGGGCAATAAAAATTCTCTGGGTCCTTTTTTATTTCTCGCTTAATGGCTGATGTTAATGAAATGTCCTGGGGGTTTATATAGAGAGGGAGAGAGAAGAGAATGGAGGAATTGAGAGGAGAAGAGAAGAGATGAGAAGACAGATAGAGAGAGAGTGAGAGAGAGATGATAAGAGATAAGAAGAAAAGAGAGAGCGAGAGAGATGAGAAGAGAAGAGAGTGAGAGAGAAGAGAAGAGGAGAGATGAAAAAAGAAGAAATAGAGAGAGAGAGAGATGAGAAGAGAAGAGAGAGAGAAGAAAAGAAAAGAGAGAGAGAGGGAAAAGAAAAGAAAAGAGAAAAGAAGAAAGATAGTGAAAGAAGACAAGAGAAGAGACAAACAAGCATACAGCCGAAACACCACTTCCGGTTGAAAATCGCTTCACTCTCTCCTTAGTAAAAAAATAATAATAATAAATAAATAAACTTCACCAAATTCGGCCAGTTAAAATTTTGCGAGGCCCGACCTATTGAATTTTCAAATAGGATGGAAAATAATGACTTTAATGGTCATATTCTCATCGAATAATCATCAAAACATGACACCTCCTCGAGTTGCTACTGATCTAGCCATTCCCCGAGGGTGAATATAAGTTCTTGTGATGTATTGAAAGTATTTACTTGCGTGTGCGTGTATGCGACTGATATTAAAGTACATGTATATCATAGATTGAAAACCAAAAGCAAAGAAATATAGACCATATATGTAAAAATAAGATTTGAGAATGAGAAGGAAATCGATGTCTGCGCTTATAGGCCTATAGACTCTACGACCACCATCCCAAGTCCCTCCACACGGCGCCGAGCAGAGAGAGAGAGAGAGAGAGAAGAGATCGACCCGGGCATACTTAATTGCTATGCCACACTCTCGCCGCCACAACAACCCTCCCTTATCACTAAAAGGGTGTTACTACGCGTGCAGAGATAGGGAACGATCCACACGGCCTACTCCCTGGATGCTAGACTCGGGATTTCACACCAGGGACGCCACTTAATAGGCCTACACTGCTAATCGGTAGGCCGTAATTGAGAAATCATCGGGTGAAGGTTGGGTGGTCCAGGTTTTCTTTCAGTGAAGAGATTCGGATGGGGGTTTATTGGAGTTTGTGGAGTTGGTGTTTGTTGGGTGTGGGGAGGTATTTCGAGGTGGGTGGTATTTATGAATAGGTGGATCGTATATACGCACATACATACATGCATATACACATAATAAGTACACATATACACATACTCTCTCTCTCTCTCACACACACACACACATTTACATAATATATACACACATATACATACGAACATACATACACACATACAGACATACATATAATAATAATGATAGTAATGATAATGATAATAATAATGATAATAATAATAATAATGATAATGACAGTGATAATGATGATAACAACTACAATAATAATGATATCAATGATACTGATAAAGATGATGATAACAATCGTCAGCAACAAATTAAAAATAACTCAAATAGCAGTAAAAGAAAAACAAATTTGAGGCCAAAAATACAGCCAAATTCACCCACTCTCCGATAACATACCATAACACATTCTTCACTGTAACATAACATGCAATACACCCTTTTCTGCAACATCAACACGGATATCCCATCAGTTATTATAATCTTTCCTCATTATCATATACAAGGGACATGTTTTATTCCATCTGTCATAGTCATTGATAGTGTCATCATCATGTCTGGTATCACAACTATTTTTTTTACGTATTGCTATGATAATTAACATTGTATCTGATTATAGTAACCTTTATCTAGTAAGTATCACACACACACACACACACACACACACACACACACACACACACACACACACATACACACACACACACGCACACACACACACACACACACACACACACACACACATACATAGCCTAAGGGGTGCAATAACTTTCATTTTGACCTTTCATAAACATCAACCACTCTCATCGATGCCACTAATAGCCGTGTTTTTTTTTTTTTTTTTTTTTTTTTTTTTTTTTTTTTTTTTAATGGGTTAACAAGTTCGACATAACTACTGTTAAAAAAGAAAGAAAGAAAGAAGAAGAAGAAGTGGAAGAAGAAGAAGAAGAAGAGGAAGAAGAAAAAGAAAAAGAAAAAGAAGAAGATAAAGAAGAAGAAGAAGAGGAGGAAGAAGAAGAAGAAAAAAAAGAAGAAGAGGAAGAAGAGGAAAAAGAAGAAGAAAAAAAGAAAGAAAAAGAAGAAGGAAAGAAAAAAAAACTTTTTCTGGGGGGTGAGGGTAGTTTAAGCGTGTCCATAGAATGTAATATGATAATGTTCTATGGAATGTAATATGATACTATTTAATTATTCCATTCATTAGCTCAAAGCGTCACTTTCACGTGCTATTTCTCTCACGTTTCGAAAGGAATATATAATGAGCAAATATTCCTTTAATTTCTTTTTCTTATCATTAATTCTAACATAGATGAAGTAAGTCATTTTGTTACCACCGTCCACCACAGAACAAGCAATTACAAGAAACTATATAACGATTGATTTGATTAACAGTATGATTAGCGGTCTGCGAAAATAAGATATTCTTGTAATACTGATAACGATGATGATGATAATGTACTGATAGTAATAAGAATAAGAAGAGTGATAATGAAAAAATAATAATAACAACAATAATGTCAATGATAATAATAATAATAATAATAATAATAATAATGATCATAATAATAATGATGATAATGATGATAATAATGATAATAATAAGAACAACAATAATAATAACAGTAATAATGATAATAATAATAACGGTAATAATAATAATGATAATTATAATAATAATAATAATAATAACAATAATAATACTAATAACAATAATCATGATAATGATAATAATAATAGTAAAAACAGTAACAATAACAATAACACCAACAGATACAAACGCAACACTCCAACCGCCACATACTACATACCTACACACTGTATGAATGTATGAATGAGAGAACCTTATGAATGGGCATTAACATTTATACCGTGAAAGGCAGGACGATCTGGTTGTCATGGTGACCGGCAATTTTGCGTGA
>NC_091590.1:4408310-4420810 GCF_042767895.1 Penaeus vannamei
TTTTTTCTCGCTTCATTTTTAGATCTAATCTCTCTCCATTTTTATGTATATATATATATATATATATATATATATATATATATATATATATATATATATATATATATATATATATATACACACACACATATAAAACAAATTTTTTGATTTATCTCTCCGAATTTTTTTCTTCTTTTTTTTCATTTTTCTTCATAAAAAAATCTTTTTTTCGATTTATCTCTCTCCGAATTTTTTTTCCTTCTTCTTTTTCTTTTTCTTCATAAAAAAAAATCTGTCTAACAATTTTTCGCAATCGTTTCCCACGCACACAACTCTTGCACAAGAACACGAGAACACAGGAACATCCTCCCTTCCTTTCTATTCAGGGGCAAGAAAGTGCCATTCCCTCTCGACTCTCGCGCGTGACAGAGAGGTCAAGCGGAAGTAGGGAATACCCGGCAAATTCTCTCTCTCTCTCTCTCTCTCTCTCTCTCTCTCTCTCTCTCTCTCTCTCTCTCTCTCTCTCTCCCCCCCTCTCTCTCTCTTTCTCTCTCTCTTTATCATTCACTCTCAGTTTTCCTCATCATCACCATTTCTCTCTCTCTCTCTCTCTCTCTCTCTCTCTCTCTCTCTCTCTCTCTCTCTCTCTCTCTCTCTCTCTCTCTCTCTCTCTCTCTCTCCCTCTTTCTCTCACTCTTTCCTTTCTCTTTCTCTCTCCCTCTCCCTCTCCCTCTCCCTCTCCCTCTCCCTCCCTCCCTCCCTCCCTCCCTCCCTCCATCCCTCCCTCCTTCCCTCCCTCTCCCTCTCCCTCCCTCCCTCCCTTTTCCAACCGCTTTCCGAAAGGGTATTTTTTCCACCCGGTGAAGTGAGAGGTCACACCTGCCCGAGGAACCCAGACCACAAACACGAACAAGGGGATTTCAAAAGCCGATTTAACAGGTCCAATTATATCGGCTGAGGCCCCCAGGCTGTCCTGCACCTGCCTGCTCTCTTTGCCCGGACCTGCTCTCGGCTCGCTCGGCTTGGCTGAGGGTCTTTGCTGAAGGTTCCTGGTCGTTGAGATGTGGATACGTGGATACATGTATACGTACGTGGATCCATACATACATATATACATACGGGCATATGTGGGTACATACATACAGACATGGGTCCATACATGCATATATGGGTCCATACATACATGCATGGGTCCATACATACATACATACGGACATACATGGATACATACACACATACGGACATACATGGGTCCATACATACATACATACATACATACGGACATACATGGATACATACATATATACGGACATGCGTGGGTATATACCTACATGCATGTGTCCATACATACATACATACATAAGGACATACATGGACACATACATACGTACATACATAGGTATGTACATACATACATGGATTCATACATACGTGCATACATGGGTATCTACATACGCACATACATACACACGTACATGCGGACAAATACATACATACATACACACGTACATGCGTACATCCATGCATACAATCATTTATATATACATTTATGCATACACATTTGTATATATGAATATATAAACACATTTCATTAACGCATAGGTATGTTCCACATCATATACAATACACACGCACATACTTACAAATTTACAAACACATAGAATTACAAACATACAAACACACACATACTTGCAAACTTACAAACAAGCACAAATACTAACACACGCATATACAAACACATATACTAACATAATTACAAACACATACATATTTACAAATACTAATAGTCGTACATTTCCTTTTCCCATCCAAGTCCCAATCAGTCTTCCTCTCTCTTCCTCTTCCTCCCTCTTTCTCTTTTTCCGTCTTCCTCTTCCTTTTCCTCTCTCTTTCTCTATCTTCCTCCCTCTTCTTCTCCCTCCCTTTTCCTATTCTTCCCTCTTTCTCCTTCTTCCTCTTCGTCCCTCTTCCTATTCCTCCCTCTTCATCTTCCTCCTCCTCTCTCTTCCTCTTCCTTCCTCTTTGTCCCTCTTCCTCCATCTTCCTTTCTCTTCCTCTTCCTCCCTCTTCTTCCCTCTTCCTCTTCCTCGTCTTCCCTCTTTCTCCCTCTTCCTCCTTCTTCCTATTCCTCCCTCTTTCTCCCTCCTCTTCTTCTTCCCTCTTCCCCTTCCTTCCTCTTTGTCCCTCTTCCCTCTTCTTCCCTCTCACTCTTCCTCTTCCTCTCTCTTCTTCCCTCTTCCTCCACCTGTTTTCTTTTCCCGTTAATTGTCTACGGATTGCACCATCCACAGCCGGCCTACCTGTTGCTCGAGAGGTCCAGTGAAGTAGCTCATTATATCAAAAATCCTTCCCTCTTTCCCCTTTCTCTCTCTTCTGTCTCCTCATTCTCTTCGTTTTATCTCTTCTTTCTCTTCCTTTTATGTCTTTTTTATCTCTTTTTTCTTACTTTTCTTTGCTCTCTTTCTTTCTTTTGTCTCCTCCCTTCCTTTCTTTTGTCTCCTCTCTTTCTTTCTTTTGTCTCCTCTCTCTCTTCCTTGTATCTCTTCTCTTCATCTCCTCTATCCCTCCTCTTCTTCCTCTCTATCTCTTCTCTCCTATCACTCTATTTCCTCTCTTCCTCTCCTCTGTTCCTCTTCTGTCTCCCCACTTCCTCCTTTCCCTCCCCTCTATTCCACCTCTCCTTCCTCTCTCTCTCTACTCTTCCTCCTCCCTATTCCCTGTCTCACTCTCTTTACCCTTCCTTCTTCCTCCTCTCTATCCCCCTCTCTATCTCCCTTCACCCTCCCCTCTCCCTCCCCTCTCTCTCCCTTCACCCTTCCCTCTCCCTCCTCTCTCTCCCTTCCTTCTCCCTCCCGTCTCCCTCCTCTATCCCCCTCTCTCTATCTCCCTTCACCCTCCCCTCTATCTCCCATCTATCCCCCTCTCTATCTCCCTTCCCTCTCCCTCTCTATCCCCCCCTCTCTATCCCACCTTTCCCTCCCCTCTCCTTCCCCTCTCCCTCCCCTCTCTCTCCCATACCCCCCCCAGCTCCTAATGGTCTTGGGGAGGCTGCATCTCGTGAATTTTAATTGTGTTGAAAGCATGTGGTAGGATTGGGTTGTGGAGATAGAGAGAAAAAACACTAAAGAGAGAGAGAGAGAGAGAGGAAGGGAGAAGGGAGGAAGGAAGCGAGAGAACAGAGAGGAAGGGAGACTGAGAGAACGAAGGAGAAAGGGAGGGAGAAACGGGGAAAGAGAGAGCTGAGGAGGAAATATCTATCTATATCCATGCATACATACATACATGTGTGTATATATATATATATATAGATATATATATATTGCATATATATATCTATATCTATATCTATATATATATATATATATATATATATTGATATTGCATATATATATATATATATATATATATATATATATATATATATATAAATATATATATATATATTTGTGTGTGTGTGTGTGTGTGTGTGTGTGTGTGTGTGTGTGTGTGTGTGTGTGTGTGTGTGTAAATATATATATATATATATATATATATATATATATATATATATATATATATATATATATATATATGCACATGTACACACAGAGAGAGAAGGGGAAGAAAAAAAGAGACAGACAAAGAAAGAGACAGCGTCAGAAACAAAGAAAGAGAGAGACAGAGACAGAGACAGAGAGAGGGAGAGACAGACAGACAAACAGACAGACAGATAGACAGAGAGAGAGAGAGACAGACAGACAGACAGAGAGAGAGAGAGAGTGTGAGAGAAAGCGAAAGAGAAAGAGAGAGAGAGAGAGAGAAAGAGAGAGAGACAGACAGACAGACAGACAGACAGACAGAGAGATAGAGAGAGAGAGAGAGAGAAAGGGACAAAGAACAAAAGACACAAACAAATTACCTCACAATCAGATACACACAGGTGTTGTTTAGTGCTCATGCGAGGCATAAACAAGTCTGCATGTACGTGTGTGTGTGTGCGTGTGTGTGTGTACGTGTGTGTGTGTCTCTGTGTGTGTGTGTGTGTGTGTGTGTGTGTGTGTGTGTGTGTGTGTGTGTGTGTGTGTGTGTGTGTGTGTGTGTGTGTGTGTGTGTGTGTACGTGTGTGTGTGTGTGTGTGCACAAGGTTACAGGGATGAGCTGGGCCGCACTTTCACCCCGTCTGGCCAAGCCTCCGCCGCCGCTACCCCTTCCCATCACCCCCCTCCCCCTCCCTCTCTCTCCCTTCACCCCTTCCTCGCAATTCCTTCATCCCTCATCCCCTTTCCTCACCGCCTTTCTCTCCCCTCACCCCCATCTCCCTCACTTCCACCTTGCTCTCCTTCTCACCCCCTCCCACTTCCCTTCACCCCTACCTCTCCTCACCCCCATCTCCCTCACTTCCACCTCGCTCTCCCCTCACCCCTGCTTTCCTCATCCCATTCCTTCACCTCCCTTCACCCCCTCCCTCTCCTCACCCCTACTTCCCTCTCTTTCTCCTCACCCCCTCCCACCTCCCTTCACCCCCCTCACCCCCTCCCTCCCCTCACCCCTACCTCCCTTCACCCCTACCTCCCTTCACCCCCTACTTCCCTCTCCCCCTCTCCCTCTCCCCCTCCCCCTCTCCTCACACAATTTCTAACTTGCACTTTCATATAGACACGTAACTACACGTGATTGCTATCCTACTAATAACTTGCAATATCAATATCTTGCACAATGTGAATTATATTAACAAACTCGTATCATAAAGATGAACAAGTTTTGATACATTCACCCCATTCACATTTTATTTTTATTTATTTATTTTTTTTTCACTTTTTTTCTTGTTTCACTTCTTTCTTTCTTTTTCTTTTTCTTTTTCTTATTTTTCTTTATCTTACTCACTCTTTTTCTTTCTCTTTCATTTTTCACCTCCCTTTTTCACTTTTTTTTTTATTTCACTCCCTTTTTCTTTTCTTTTTCATTCTTATCTTTCTTTTTCTTTCCTTTTCTTTTCTTTTTATTTTGTGCAACGTAATTTCGTCTCAAGAAGATGGATGAAAGTATGACAAGGTTGTCTGGACAATCGCTGGGAAAACCTGTTTGTTTGTTTTTTATTTTGAATCATATTTATAAAAAAAATATTATTGTCTGTGATAAATTGTGTATTTAAACCCTACCTAACGTTGCTAAGTTGTATGATGTTTTTTGTGTCGTTTTTATGGAATTTTTAAATTTTGAATCATATATAAAAAAAAATTATTGTCTGTGATATATTGTGTATTTGTTTTTATTTTGAATCACATATAAAAAAAATATTTATTATCTGTGATAACGTGTATTTATTTTTATTTTGAATCACATATAAAAAAATATTTATTGTCTGTGATAACGTGTATTTATTTTTATTTTGAATCACATATAAAAAAATATTTATATATTGTCTGTGATAAATTGTGTATTTATCTTTATTTTGAATCACATATATAAAAAAATAATTATTGTCCGTGATAAATTGTGTATTTAAACCCTATCTAACGTTGCTAAGTTGTATGATGTTTTTTTGTCGTTTTTATGGATTTTTTTTATTTTGAATCATATAAAGAAATACTGTTTGTGATAAATTGTGTATTTAAACCCTATCTAATGTTGCTAAGCTGTATGATGTTTTTTTTTTTTGTCGTTTTTTATGGAATTTGGTGTCTGTGAGGATAATAAGTTGGTTTTCGATAATAAGGTTTTGAACAAGTAACCTTTTGGTGTGTATTAGAAACCATCTTATTATTACTTATTTTTTACTCATCCAGTGTACTTATATCTAACTTTTTAATCTTAATATTCCCATAATTTTTACTCATCCAGTGTACTTATATCTAACTTTTTAATCTTAATATTCCCATAATTTTTACTCATCCAGTGTACTTATATCCAACTTTTTAATCTTAATATTCACATAATTTTTACTCATCCAGTGTACTTATATCTAACTTTTTAATCTTAATATTCCCATAATTTCTACTCATCCAGTGTACTTATGTCTAACCTTTTAATCTTAATATTCCCATAATTTTTACTCATCCAGTGTACTTATATCTAACTTTTTAATCTTAATATTCCCATAATTTTTACTCATCCAGTGTACTTATGTCTAACCTTTTAATCTTAATATTCCCATAATTTTTACTCATCCAGTGTACTTATATCTAACTTTTTAATCTTAATATTCCCATAATTTTTACTCATCCAGTGTACTTATATCTACCTTTTTAATCTTAATATTCCCATAATTTTTACTCATCCAGTGTACTTATATCTACCATCTTTTTATACAGATACTTATCATATCAAGAACTTTTACTCATCCAAAGTATATTTTAGATTCATCTGCTCATCTCCGCTCTGACAGCAATCACATCCGTTGCAATTTCTCGTTCTCAACATTGCAATACAATTAAGAATCATTATGGTTATGATGCGTTTGTCTCCCCAGCTTCCCATTGGCTTTAAAAGGCTTCATTATGGGGGTTTCCGTTCAGTCCCTTAAGACCGTGTCACACTAGCACTTTTTCCATCAATTTTTTGACAATTTTATTTAACATAAATACAAACATTCTCGAATATAGGTCTTGATTTGACTTTGCTTGGCTGAAAAAAGTTGACGGAAAGGTTTTCAGACGGAAACGATCATTGTCGTCTGACTGGAGAATCGACAATTCGCTCAAAAATGGACAAAATTTCAGAGAATTGTCAAAAAAATATTGACGGAAAAAGTGCTAGCGTGACAGTCCCTTTTCGCTTTGGCTTCGAGACTGAGGTTTATGGGGTGTAACGGTCTTGGGTTGAGTTAGGTTGAGCTTTCTTAGATTTTCTTTTGTTTTAATTTTGTATTTTAAGGCTGTTTTTTCTTTTATTTTTCCTAGTTTTTCTTTCTTGTGTGCGGGTGTTTTTTATCTGTCTATCAGTTTTCCTACTTTGTTTTAGTTTTCTTTCTTTCTTATATTTTTTTTCTATTTTTCCTTCTACTTTTCTTTCGCCTGTCTTCGTTTTTAACTTTTCCTTCTTCCTTGTTGTTTTCGTGGTTATTTCCTCTTTCCTTCCTTCCTTCACCTCCCTCCCTCCTTCCTCCCTCCTTCCTTCCCTTTTTCCCCATCCCTACCTTCTCTCGCTCACCCCCTCCCCCTTCCCCTCCCTCTCTCCCTCTCCCACCCCTTCCTTCTCTCGCCTCCTGCGCCCCCCCCCCCCCCCCCCGTCACCCCTTCCCATGGGGGGGTTGAGGTATGTGAAATCTTTCTCCCTCTCCTCCCACCCCCTCCCCCCTCCCCACACACAAGCCAGGTCAAACTAGTTCATGCTTTTAAGAACGTTTCACATCAAGCAACTTCTTCCTCCATTCGTCATACTGCACCAAGAAGTAACATTGCTTTCACACAATTTTTTTTTATTTATTTATTATTATTTCTTTTCTTTACGTTGGGGTTTCCTGTTTCTTCAATTTTTATCCTATTTTTTCTTTCGCTTTCTCTCCCTTAACTCAACCCAAACCTCAAACACCTTTACAACAAACCAAATCTCCTAAATCGCCAATTAAAGAAGAAACAAAACAAATCCATCTAAGGGATCGTAAATCTAAAGAAAAAAAATATCTCGAAACTCTCTAACATCAGCCCGCGCTTTTAGCCGATGACGTCACGCTCATTAGCCCCGCCCCCTACCGGCCGCTTCCTTCCTGCCTAACCCTCAGTCGCCTCAGAACAACAGGTGGGAGAATATGACGCTGTTGTTTGCTCGTTACGGCGAAGACAGTGACATGTATTGGTATATTACCCCATTACATGTGCATATATACTTATCTATCCGTCTATATTTTATGTATGTATATATATATTATATACATGTGCGTGTATGAATAGATAGAGAGACAGACAGACATACTATTGCACGGACAGACACAGAGAGACAAACATAAACAAAACAAAATATAAAACAAAAAAATACGCCCCCCCCAAAAAAAAAGACGACATAGACAGAGACAGACAGACAGACAGACAGACAAATAAAACAATATTACACAACCATGATCCAGCGTTGCCAGACGACCTGTAAAATCCCCTAATCCCTTAATCCCTAATCACTAATCCTACCCAAGCAGGATTCCTCAGCATAGCGTCCCTGGCTATGTCCTCCGGGGGGTGCAGGAGGGAGGGAGGGAAGGAGGAAAGGAGGGAGGGAAGGAGGAAAGGAGGGAGGAAGAGAGAGAGGGAGGAAGGGAGAGAGGGAGGGAGGGAGGGGGGATGGAAGGATGAAGGAAGGAGGGAGAGAGGAAGGGAGGAAAAACTGGGAGGAGGGTGGGGGGAGGGTAGGAGGGAAGAAGGGTTGGGAGGAGGTGGTGTAGGATGGAAGGAAGGAGGGAGAAAGGACGAAGGAGGGAGGGAGGGTAGAAGGATGAAGGAGGGAGGAAGGGAGAGGAGTCATGGTAGAAGGAGGGAGAAAGGATGGACAGAGGGAGGCAGGATTGGAAGGAGGGAAAGTAGGAGTCAGGGTGGAAGGAGGGGGAGGGGGAGGGTAGAAGAAGGAGGAAGGGAGTATTAGGAGGAGGGAGGGAGGCGGAAAGCAGTCAGGGAGGGAGGGGGGGGGGGGAGAGGCAATGTCCCTGACCTGTGTAAGGGTCTTCGAGATGCCATCCTTCTTACAGGATGGGGTGGGGTTGGGGGTGGGGGTGATGTGGAGGGAAGGAGGGTGGGGTTGGGTTGAGGGAGGGGGAGGAGGGAGAAAAAGGAGTGGAGAGAGGGTATGAGGAAAGGCAGAGAGAGAGAGATGAGAGAAAAAAATAAAGAACGAAAGAAAGGGAGAGAGAGAAAGAAAGAGAAAAAGGAGAGAGAGAGGGGGGAAAGAAAGAAAGAGAAAAAAGGAGAGAGAGAGGGAAAGAAAGAAAAAGAAAAAAGGAGAGAGAGAGGGAAAGAAAGAAAGAGAAAAAGGAGAGAGAGAAAAAGAAAGAAAGAAACAGAGACAGAAACAGACAAACAAAAATATAGAGACAAAAAAGAACAAGAGAAAGAGAGAAAACAGAAGAAAAACAGAATAAAACAACAACAAGGGAGGATAGTAAAGAAGAAGAAGAAGAAGAAGGGAGGAGAGTAGGAGCAGACGGAAGATAGGAAGGATGGGCGAAGGATGTACCAGGAAGGGCCATCCCAGAGTCCTTGAGCAAGTCCTCATGAATAATGGTACATCCTTCGCCCATCCTTCCTATCCTCCGTCTGCTCCTACTATCCTCCCTTCTTCTTCTTCTTCTTCTTCTTCTTTACTATCCTCCCTTGTTGTTGTTTTGTTATACTGTATTTCCTCTGTTTTCTCTCTTTCTCTTGCTCTTTTTTGTGTCTTATCTTTTTGTTTGTATGTTTCTGTCTCTGTTTCTTTCTTTCTTTGTCTCTTTCTCTTTCTTTCTTTCTCTTTCTTTCTCTCTCTCTCTCCTTTTTTCCCTTTCTTTCTCTCTCTCCCTTTCTTTCGTTCTTTATTTCGTCTTTTTCTCTCTCATTATGACCATCCCAGAGTCCTTGAGCGAGTTCTTTTGTCTGTGTCTTTCTGCATTTCTTAGAGGTTTATTTACTTCTTTCTTTGTCTGTCTCTCTATCCATTTATCTATCTATCTATCTATATGTCTATTTATCTATTTATCTGTTTATCTGAGTCCTCATGAATGCGAGGGAGTTTCGAGTTCTTTTTGGCTGTATCTTTCTGCATTTCTTAGAGGTTTATTTACTTCTTTCTTTGTCGATCTCTCTATCCATTTATCTATCTATATGTCTATTTATCTATTTATCTATCTATCTATCTATAGAACTATCTGTCTTTTTCTCTCTATCTATCGAACTATCTGTCTTTTTCTCTCTGTCTATCTATCTATCTGTCTCTTTCTGTATCCATCTCTATCTATTTATCTTTCTCTGTCTATTTATATATCTATCTCTATTTCTCTATCTATCTAACTTTCTCTCTCTCTCTCTCTCTCTCTCTCTCTCTCTCTCTCTCTCTCTCTCTCTCTCTCTCTCTCTCTCTCTCTCTCTCTCTCTCTCTCTCTCTCTCTCGTCTCCTCTCGACCCTCAAATGACTTAACATTACAATACCGCGGGCGTGGAAGTCGTCATGTCACCGCCCATTCGAAAGTCACAGGTCGAGGGCGTCCATGAGGTAGACATGACCCCCCCCCCCCCCATTCACCCCCTCCTTAACCCCCCCCCCCCCCACCCCCCCCAACCCCCACCTCTTTAGTCCTTTCGTCGCTTTCATGGTTGTGCTCCTCTCCCCTCACTCTCTGAGGGCCGTTCTCTCTTCTTCACTTCATTTTCCTCATTTTTTCCCCTTTCACTTCGTTGTGGATTCCTTCTCTCCTCACTTTCGCCTCACTCACTTCACTCTCCTCACTTTTCCTATACTTAGTTTTGGACTCCTATCCTCTTCTCCACTTCACTCTCCTCACTTTTCCTCTCTCTCCTCCACTCCATTTTCCTCACTTTCCTTACTTCATTCTTTTTACTCCCAGGTCACAACCACAGGTCACAATCCCTTCCCAGGTCACAATCACAGGTCACAATCCACGACCCAATCTTTCTCAATCTTAAGCAAAGGCAATAAACTTTATAATGAAGCGAATCTTTTCATTGTTTCATCTAATCAAGCGGTGGTATGTTAAGTCATGTCACTTAGTTTTGAAATGGTATACAGAGATTGTCATACGATGATGACATAAAGTGGAAATGAATAATAAAATGATAATGAAATACCAGAATTCACTGTCTACCTATCTATGTATCTATGTATCTATTTATCTATATAATGATATGTTAAGTCACGTCACTTAGTTTTGAAACGATATACAGAAACTGACACACGAGGATGAAGTAAAGTGGAAATGAATAATAGAATAATAATAAAATACGTGAATTCACTGTCTATCTATCTATGCATTTATGTATATATTTATTTATATAATGGTATGTTAAGTCACGTCACTTTTTGAAATAATATACAGGAATTGACACACGAGAATGAAATAAAGTGGACATAAATAATAAAATAATAATAAAATACGAGAATTCACTGTCTACCTATCTATGTATCTATGTATCTATTTATCTATATAATGATATGTTAAGTCACGTCACTTTTTGAAACAATATACAGAAATTGTCACACGAGGATGAAGTAAAGTGGAAATGAATAATAAAATGATAATAAAGTACAAGAATTCACTGTCTATCTATCTATGTATTTATGTATCTATTTATTTATATGATGGTATGTTAAGTCACGTCACTTTTTGAAACAATATACAGAAACTGACACACGATGATGAAGTAAATTGGAAATGAATAATGAAATAATAATGAAATACGAGAATTCACTGTCTATCTATCGATGTATTTATGTATCTATCTATTTATATAATGGTATGTTAAGTCACGTCACTTTTTGAAACAATATACAGGGATTGACACAAGGATGAAATGAAGTGGGAAAATTACAGAAATTGACATACAAGTGTTAAATACAAGGATTCACTATCTATCCATCTATCTATTTGTGTATTTATGTATCTATTTATTCATATAATATTAAATACAAAAATTAACTATCTACCTATCTATCTATTTACCTCTGTATCTATTTATTTATACAATTCATTTACAATTATTTGAACATGATACGAAGAAAAAAGAATTAAATAAAGTGGAAAAAATACGATTATTTGAACATGACATGACATTTTAACAAGAAAAAGACGCTTACATATTGCTATTGTTATGACATGGGTTTGATTACATGCTAGACGGCGTGTCACCCTGTTTCTAAAGGTGGCATGACATGACAACCGTAATTGACACGTCTATGATGTTACATTTTCCCATTAGGTGACACTTGTTTGTGACACGCGAAGGTTTGATTTGAGAAAATAAGAAAAAAAGACAAGAAAAAAATGGGTTGGTTTTTCTTGTCATAAACTTGATATCTATTTATGACACACGAATAATTAGCTTTGTAAAATAGATAGATAAACACACATATAGATAAAGAAGACGAGATGTAAATAGATACTAGACTATGATAAACAAATAATAAATGCATAGATAATAGACTATAATAAATCAATTATAAATAATGAAAAATAGATAATAGACTGATAAATAAATAGAAAATAAATAGATAATAGACTATAATAAATAAATGATAAATAATAAATCATTACATGAAAAACTATGATAATTAAATAGTAAATAAATAATTAAATAGATGATAGACTATGATAGATAGATAATAAATAATGAATAGATAGATGATAGACTATGATAGATAGATAATAAATCATGAATAGATAGATAATAAACTATAATAAATGAATAATAAATGATAGATAAATAGATAATAAACGGATTGTTGCTTACCTTTGTGACGAGGAATAAAAGGAATAACCTCATCCTGCTGTGCGAAACCTAAAAAAAAAGAAAAATATTATCATTAATACATAATTATTAATGTTGTTAATTGATGATGTATCAATGTTTTTA
>NC_091590.1:4428310-4430810 GCF_042767895.1 Penaeus vannamei
CTTCTTCCTCCTCCTCCTCCTTCCCCCTCCTCCTCCTCCTCCCTCATTCTTCCCCTTCCCTCCTCCTTCCTCCTTCCTCCTCCTCCTCTTCCTCCCTCCTCCTCCTTCCTTCTTCCCTCCTGTCCTTCCTCCTCCCTTCCTCCTCTCCTTCTTCCCCCTTCCTTCCTCCTAGCTTTCCTCCCCCTCCTCCTTCCTCCTCCCTCTTCATCCATTTATCCTTCCCCTCCTCCTTCCTCCCCCTTCTCCCTTCCTCTCTCCTCCCTCCTCCTCCTCCTCCTTCCTCCTCCTTCCTCTTCCCTCCTTCCTTCCTCTCCCTCCCCCTTCCCCCTCCCTCCTCCCCCTCATTCCCTCCTCCTTTCCTCCTCCCTCCTCCTCCTCCTCCTCCCTCCTCCTTCCCTTCCTCCCTCCTTTCCTCCACCTCCTCACCTTCCTCCTCCTCCTTCCTCCTCCTTCTCCTTCACTCCTTCCCTCCTCCTCCTTCCCCTTCCTCCTCCTTCCTCCTCCTTCCCTTTCCCTCCTCCTCCTCCCTCCTCCTCTTCCTTCCTCCCCCTCCTCCTTCCTCCCTCCTCATCCTTCCTCCTTTCTCCCTCCTCCTCCCTCCCTTCCTCTTCCTCCTCCTCCTCTCCTCCTCCTCCCCCCTTCCTTCCTTCTTCCTCCTCCTATCTCCCCCTCCTCCTCCCTCCCCCTCCTTCCTCCTCCTTCCTCCTCCTCCTTCCTCCTCCTCCTTCCTCCCTCCTCCTCCTTCCCCCTCCTCTTCCTTCTCATCCTCCTCCTCCCTCCTTCCTCCCCTCCTCCTCCTTCCTCCTGCTCCTCCTCCCCCCCCTCCTTCCTCCTCATTCCTCCTCCTCCCTCCTCCTTTCTCCTTCCTCCTCCTCCCTCCTCCTTTCTCCTTCCTCCTCCTTCCTCCTCCTCCTCCTCTTCCTTCCTCCCCCTCTTCCTTCCTCCCTCCTCTTCCTTCCTCCTCCTCCTCCTTCCTCCTTCTCTCTCCTTCCTTCCCCCTCCTCCTTCCTCCTCCTCCTCCCTCCGCCTTTCCTCTCCCCTCCTCCCTCATCTTTTTTCCTCCTCCTTCCTCCTTCCTCTTCCTCCTCCTCCTCCTCCTCCTCCTCCTTCCCCTTCCTCCTCCTCGTCCTCCTTCCTCCTCCTCAAAGTGGTCCTCCAATTAAGTCAGATAACAAGCATTCGCAGCTTTATTATTATTATATCATTATTATTATTATTATCTCCTGATTATTCAGGGGAAAGTAAATTCTGGGAATCTTCCATTATAGAATAGTAAGTTGTAAGTGATTTACATTCATCTTTTTTTTTATATTGACTTTGATCGCCATCGTTAGAGGTTCAATAAGTGTTCTTTTGGGGGAATAAAGTTATTTAAGAGGGGGCAGTAAGGATCGATTCATTTATTAATAATATGTACGATTTTGATAATGATTTGGAGTACGTCATTATGATAATTATCGTTTAATATTGCCTATATTATCATTTATTATCATTATTGTTAATATCATTATCATTGTTTTTATTATCATTATCCTTATCATCATTAATAACATTACTAATATCCATATCATTATTATTATTATCATCATTGTTATTACTATTATTGTTATTGTTATTATCTTTATTATTATCGTTATCTTTATTATTAATACTATTAGTATTATCATCATCATCATTATTATTGTTATTATCATCATCATGGCTGTTATTATCATTTGTTATTATCATTACTGTCATTATCATCATCATTATCATTATTATTATTATCATTATTATTATGATTATCATTATTATTATCATTATTATTATCATCATCGTCATTACTAGTATTATCATAATTATCATCATTGTTATTAGCATTAGCATTATCCTTTTACTATTGCTGTTATTATCATTATCATCATCATCATTAATAACATACCATTACCATTCATCATCATCCTCATTATCATAATCATCACCATCAAAGTCACCAAACATCCTAAAATATTCCCATTTTTATCATAATTTTTATCATATTTTTTATCATAATTTTTATCATTATTTTTATTTTTATTCCCATTTTTATCATAATTTCTGCACTTCAAGTAACACCCTGTTATCATGGTGCTGAATATGGTGATCTACTGCAGGATGTAAGACGGTGATCTCTAAGACCAGTTCTGGGGCCAAGAAAGTATATCACATTAAGACTTTTTTGCTTATTCAGATAATTGGTGTCTCTGCCGACAAATGTGTGTTTTGTAATGTTCATCTGAGTTGTGTGTGCGTGTTTAAATATATGTGTATATATGTATGTATATATATATATGAGTGTGTGTGTGTGTGTGTGTGTGTGTGTGTGTGTGTGTGTGTGTGTGTGTTTAAATATATGTGTATATATGTATGTATATATATATGAGTGTGTGTGTGTGTGTGTGTGTGTGTGTGTGTGTGTGTGTGTGTGTTTAAATATATGTGTATATATGTATGTATATATATATGAGTGTGTGTGTGTGTG
>NC_091590.1:4440810-4443310 GCF_042767895.1 Penaeus vannamei
TATTCTCTTTCTCTCTCTGGTTGATTCTCTCTTTGTCTGTTTGTTTGTCTTTTCTCTAGGTCTGTCTGTCTGTTTGTCTCTCTCTCTCTCTCTCTCTTTCTGTTTGTCTGTCTGTCTTTCTCTGTCTCTCATTGTATTTGTCTGTCTGTCTGTCTGTCTCTCTCTCTCTCTCTCTCTCTCTCTCTCTCTGTCTCTCTCTCTCTCTCTCTCTCTCTCTCTCTCTCTCTCTTTCATTCTATCTGTCTCTCTCTCTCTCTCTCTTTGTCTGTTTGTTTGTCTTTGTCGCTCTCTGTCTGTCTGTCTGTTTGTCTCTCTCTCTCTCTCTCTCTCTCTCTCTCTCTCTCTCTCTCTCGCTCTGTTTGTCTATCTGTCTGTCTGTCGGTGTGTCTCTCTCTCCCTCTCACTCTCTCTCTCTGTTTCTGTTTCTGTCTCTCTCTGTCTGTCTGTCTGTCTCTCTTCCTCTCTCTCTCTATCTCTGTCTCTTTCTGTCTGTCTGTCTGTCTCTCTCTCGCTCTCTCTCTCTCTCTCTCTCTCTCTCTCTCTGTCTGTCCGTTCTCTCTCTCTCTCTCTCTCTCTCTCTCTCTCTCTCTCTCTCTCTCTCTCTCTCTCTCTCTCTCTCTCTCTCTCTCTCTCTCTCTCTCTCTCTCTCTCTCTATCTATCTATCTATCTATCTATCTATCTATCTATCTATCTCTATCTATTCTATCTATCTGTCTGTCTCTCTCTCTACCTCTTTCTCTCTCTCTATCTCTCTACCCCCCCCTTCACTCTCTCTCTCTCTCTCTCTCTCTCTCTCTCTCTCTCTCTCTCTCTCTCTCTCTCTCTCTCTCTCTCTCTCTCTCTCTCTCTCTCTCTCTCTCTCTCTCTCTCTCTCTCTCCTCCTCCCTCCTCCTCTCCCTCCTCCCTCCCTCCCCCCCTCTCTCTCTCTCTCTTTAATTATCTATCTATCTCTCTTTCTCTTTCTCTCACTTCTTCCTTCCTCCTTCCTTTCACCAAACTAATGTATTCTAAAACCTTCGCTTCCTCTCTCTTCCTCATTCGTTCTTTTCTCTTATTTTCTCGTTCTTTTACATTCTCCTCGTGCCTCTCTTCTGCTATCTTTATTTATTTGTCATTAATCTTCCTCTTACCTCATTCTGCTCGCAAAGGTTTCTGTGGCTGCTGTTGCTTCATCTTGCCTCATTTTCTCATTTTATCATCTTATTTTGTTTTATTCGTTGCCTCATTTTCTCATTTTATCATCTTATTTTGTTTTATTCGTTGCCTCATTTTCTCATTTTATTTTGTTAGCTATTTTTTTCGTTACCTTATTCTTTAACTTATTTCCTCATGTTGTTTTATCTGTTGCCTCATTTTGTCAATTTATTTTCTCATGTTTTTTTTATACGTTGCCTCATTTTTATCTTATTTTCTCATGTTGTTTTATTTGTTACCTCATTTTCTGTTTTATTTTCCAATCGTTTTTTTTTTGCCTCATTTTTTATCTTATTTTCTTATTTTGTTTTCTTCGTTGCTTCATTTTCTATCTTTTTATCTTGCTTTATCCGCTGCCTCATTTTCTCATTTTATTTTTATTTTTTCTTATTCTTTGGAGTTTGTGTCTGTCTCTTTGTCTTTCTTATTCTTGTAATCGAGTTATATTTTACGTTATTTTTATCAGTGTTATCAATTACTTTTTTCTTGAATTCTTTATCTCTTTGTCTTTCTTATTCTTGTAATCGAGTTGAATTTTACGTTATTTTTATGTGTTATCAATTACTTCTTTCTTGCTATCTTTATCTCTTTGTCTTTCTTCTTCTTGTAATCGAGTTATATTCTACGTTATATTTATGTGTTATCAATTACTTCTTTCTTGCTATATTTATCTCTTTGTCTTTCTTCTTCTTGTAATCGAGTTATATTCTACGTTATATTTATGTGTTATCAATTACTTCTTTCTTGCTATCTTTATCTCTTTGTCTTTCTTATTCTTGTAATCGAGTTATATTCTACATTATATTTATGTGTTATCAATTACTTCTTTCTTGCTATATTTATCTCTTTGTCTTTCTTCTTCTTGTAATCGAGTTATATTCTACGTTATATTTATGTGTTATCAATTACTTCTTTCTTGCTATCTTTATCTCTTTGTCTTTCTTATTCTTGTAATCGAGTTATATTCTACATTATATTTATGTGTTATCAATTACTTCTTTCTTGCTATCTTTATCGAATTATACTCAACCTCAATAATATTAAGTTCTTTGCTTATTTATGCTGATGGTGGTTCTATTTTCTCTTTGTTTTTGTTTTTGTATTTTTTTTCTTCTTCTTTTCCATCTTTCCGGCGTCTATGCTTACGGTGGTTCTATTTTCTTTTTCTTTTCTTTTTGTTTTTGTTTTTTCTTCTTTTCCGTCTTTCCGGCGTCTATTCTGACTCATGATTAGATGCGTCTTTTGCTTTGTAGTTCATTGGATCAAGGATAATGTGCTGGTAATCTTTGGTAGTTCCTTTAGCTT
>NC_091590.1:4448310-4450810 GCF_042767895.1 Penaeus vannamei
CTCTCTCTTCTCTTTCTCTCTTTTTTTTTTTTTTTTTTTTTTTTTTTTTTTTTTTTTCCCCCCCTCCCCCCCCCCTCCCTTCCTTCCCCCCCCCTTTCTCCTCCCTCCCCCCCCCCTCCCCCCCCCCTCCCTCCCTCCCCCCCCTCCCCCCCCCCCTTCCCCCCTTCCCTCCCTCTCCCCCCCCCTTTCCCCCCTCTCTCTCTCCCTCCCTCCCTCCTCCCCCCTCCCCCCCCCTCCCCCCCTTCTCCCTCTCCCTCCCTCCCTCTTATTTCTCTTATTCCCTTTCTCTCTTCCTCTCTTTCTCTTAATCTCAAGACTTTCCTCGGATTCCCTTGCGTCACCCTTTCTCAACACTTTCCATCTCCCTCTTTTTTTGTTCTTGCTTTCTCCTTCTCTGAATTTCTATCCACCTTGTTTCCATCTCGTTTCGCCCTTGTTTCGAGTCAAAAAAAAAAAAAAAAAAAAAAAAAAAATTGAGATAACGCTTGAACTTTCTCTCTAATCAAAAACCTGTCTTTCATTATCTTTCAAATGATGTTATGCATATTCACAGGTACATACACACACGTACACACATATATATGCATACACAGGCACATACATACGCACGTACGCACACACGCATACGCATACGCACACTCACACACACACACACACGCACACACACGCGCGCGCAAACACACACACACACACACACACACACACACACACATTCACATATACGCACGCACACGCACACACGCACACACACGCATGCATACGCACACAATCAGAATAACAATGATAATAGTGCTAATAATAATATGAATGATGGTAATAATAATGACGATAATAATAATAATATTGATAATGATAATGATGATGATGATGATGATAATAACAATAATAGTAAAAATGATAATGATAATAATAATAATAATGATACTACTACTAATAATAATAATAATAATAATAACAAAGCAATAATAATCACAATCATAAAAAAACAAAGATACACTCACACTTCACAAACAAACCTACTTTTACTCTCACAAGCACAAACACACACATGAATAACACGAACACACACACATACCTTCACAAACAACACACTTAAGATACAACACATGCAACACTACATCTTATAACGTGTCTCTTAAACCTAACAGAAGAAAACTTACGCGAAATATTGCTTCTTGTTATTGTTATTATTATTATGTTTCTTCCTCCTCTTCTTCTATTTGTTCTATTTGTTCTTATGCTTATTTTTCTCATTCTTCTTCTTCTATTTCTTCTTATTTTTTCTTCTTCCTCTATTTCTTCTTATTTTTTCTTCTTCTTCTCTTCCTTCCTTCTTGTTCTTCTATTTCTTCTTCTTCTTCTTCCTCTCTTTCTTCCTCTCTTTCTTCTTCTTCTTCTTCCTCTCTTTCTTCCTCTCTTTCTTCTTCTTCTTCTTGTTTAACCAGAGCAAAGGTTAATTGGAGAGCGTCTAAATACAATGATTTATCGCTTGATAAATATAGATCGTAAACTAGTACTACAGAATTAATTGATGGGAAACTGTGTATTGTGATCAGCTGTTCGTGTAAGCTTATCAGAGCACGAGGGTGAAGGGAAAGGCCAGATCAGTAGCAACTCGAGGAGGTGTCATGGCGTCTGATTCTATGTTTGAAAAAAAAAAAAAAAAAAAAAAAAAAACATGGGGTTTATTTTGATGACGTCACAAAAGTTACGGATGCTTTGCGAATCTGGGCGATCATTCTGGCCTTTTCAATTTTCAAAAAAGGATGGAAAATAATGATTTTAATGGTTATATTTCCATTGAACACTTATCAAAACGAACGCCATGACACCTCCTCGAGTTGCTACTGATCTAGCCTTTCCCCGAGGGTGAATATAAATGCGTATGATGTATTGAATGTATTTACTTGTATATTGAATGTATTAAATGTATTGAATGTATTAAATTGTAAATACGTGTATGCGAGTGGTATTAAAGATAATGTTTGTTAGAGACTGGTAACCAACAGCAAAGATATATAGACAATATATGTGAATAAAAGTTGAGAATGAGAAGGAAATCGATTTCTGCGCCTATAGGCCTATATGATATTAAGGATTATTCATAGGCCTATAGACTATACTATCATCATAATACTAAGGATTATTAATTCTGAGGAACAACCGATAAACTTAGTACTCACAAAGGAAATATTCAA
This sequence comes from Penaeus vannamei, assembly GCF_042767895.1. Classification (NCBI taxonomy): domain Eukaryota; kingdom Metazoa; phylum Arthropoda; class Malacostraca; order Decapoda; family Penaeidae; genus Penaeus; species Penaeus vannamei. The sequence goes on from NC_091590.1 coordinate 4,450,509, forward strand.
ATAACTTATCTATTCTTATAATTCTCTATTCGCATCACCATCTAAAAGGAAATAATACCCTTACCATCTGTCTATTATATTCCCGTTAAAATAAATAAAATAATAAAATCATACCAAAATATAAATCTGCAAAGGCCTATAACACCTGCTAAATATTTCGTTTCGCTTGTAGGCCTAGACCTCCATAATTCAGAGTAGCAGTATTTTCACACACCAGGTAGACGGCAGATGATAGCCACACCTGTTCGCCTTGATCAAGTTACATTCTACGAGAAATTGTTTATATATTATGCAACGGGTGG